>NC_079190.1:513875044-514175044 GCF_029499605.1 Hyla sarda | reverse complement strand
AACATGTTATAGAGCGTCTATCATCATAAACATGTTATAGAGCGTCTGTCATCATAAACATGTTATAGAGCGTCTATCATTATAAACATGTTATAGAGCGTCTATCATTATAAACATGTTATAGAGCATCTATCATTATAAACATGTTATAGAGCGTCTATCATTATAAACATGTTATAGAGCGTCTATCATTATAAACATGTTATAGAGCGTCTATCATTATAAACATGTTATAGAGCGTCTATCATTATAAACATGTTATAGAGCGTCTATCATTATAAACATGTTATAGAGCGTCTATCATTATAAAAATGTTATAGAGCGTCTATCATTATAAACATGTTATAAAGCGTCTATCATAATAAACATGTTATAGAGCGTCTATCATCATAAACATGTTATAGAGCGTCTGTCATCATAAACATGTTATAGAGCGTCTGTCATCATAAACATGTTATAGAGCGTCTGTCATTATAAACATGTTATAGAGCGTCTGTCATTATAAACATGTTATAGAGCGTCTGTCATTATAAACATGTTATAGAGCGTCTATCATTATAAACATGTTATAGAGCGTCTGTCATCATAAACATGTTATAGAGCGTCTATCATTATAAACATGTTACAGAGCGTCTATCATTATAAACATGTTATAGAGCGTCTATCATTATAAACATGTTATAGAGCGTCTATCGTCATAATCATGTTATAGAGCGTCTATCATTATAAACATGTTATAGAGCGTCTATCATTATAAACATGTTATAGAGCGTCTATCATCATAAACATGTTATAGAGCGTCTATCATTATAAACATGTTATAGAGCGTCTATCATTATAAACATGTTATAGAGCGTCTATCATTATACACATGTTATAGAGCGTCTATCATTATAAACATGTTATAGAGCGTCTATCATTATAAACATGTTATAGAGCGTCTGTAATTATAGACATGTTATAGAGCGTCTATCATTATAAACATGTTATAGAGCGTCTGTCATTATAAACATGTTATAGAGCGTCTATCATCATAAACATGTTATAGAGCGTCTATCATTATAAACATGTTATAGAGCGTCTATCATTATAAAAGTTGTTATAGAGCGTCTGTAATTATAAACATGTTATAGAGCGTCTATCGTCATAATCATGTTATAGAGCGTCTATCATTATAAACATGTTATAGAGCGTCTATCATTATAAACATGTTATAGAGCGTCTATCATCATAAACATGTTATAGAGCGTCTATCATTATAAACATGTTATAGAGCGTCTATCATTATAAAAGTTGTTATAGAGTGTCTGTAATTATAGACATGTTATAGAGCGTCTATCATTATAAACATGTTATAGAGCGTCTATCATTATAAACATGTTATAGAGCGTCTATTATCATAAACATGTTACAGAGCGTCTATCATTATAAACATGTTACAGAGCGTCTATCATTATAAACATGTTATAGAGCGTCTATCATTATAAACATGTTATAGAGCGTCTATCGTCATAATCATGTTATAGAGCGTCTATCATTATAAACATGTTATAGAGCGTCTATCATTATAAACATGTTATAGAGCGTCTGTAATTATAGACATGTTATAGAGCGTCTATCATTATACACATGTTATAGAGCGTCTATCATTATAAACATGTTATAGAGCGTCTATCATTATAAACATGTTATAGAGCGTCTATCATTATAAACATGTTATAGAGCGTCTGTCATCATAAACATGTTATAGAGCGTCTATCATTATAAACATGTTACAGAGCGTCTATCATTATAAACATGTTATAGAGCGTCTATCATTATAAACATGTTATAGAGCGTCTATCGTCATAATCATGTTATAGAGCGTCTATCATTATAAACATGTTATAGAGCGTCTATCATTATAAACATGTTATAGAGCGTCTGTAATTATAGACATGTTATAGAGCGTCTATCATTATAAACATGTTATAGATAAAAAGTGCCCTTTTAACCAGAAGTCTAGTAGCTGTTTCTGCACTCTGCAATCTTTTCTTAATTTTCCATTTTTCTTCAGAGCCGATTGTCCAAAGTGCAGAAACAATAAGTAAATATTCCTTTATACTTGTTACGCCTGGGCACACTATTCTGGCCCACTCCCCCTATCCCTGCCTACTTACATACCCGACCTAGGCAGCGGGTCCCTAACCACGGATATGGTCCCTACCTACAATAAGTAAGGGCAGACCAGTCAAAATAATAAACTATAGTGCAGATGGAGGTCACGACACAGAATGGAATCACTCAGATTAACAGAAAAATAAGTAAACGTACACACAATAAGTCGCTATCCACAGTCCGAGTCGATACCAAGAGATTACAGATAAGCCAATTTGCAAAGCCAGGAGAAGAGTCAGAGAGCGGAGCCAAAGGGTAAAAATGTCAGATATATAACAGATACAATATAAATGCTTGCTAGGAGTACATAGAGCTCTATAGCAGGCAAGGATTGGGTGTAGACTGCCAGCTTATGTAGACTCAGACCAGGTGCTCACATCAAGGTCAGCTGACCAGTCCAGACAGCTGGGCGTAACCCACACCAAAACAATAGAGAGAGAGCTGTCAGAACCATTTAACCCCACAGGTTCTGACAATACTCTTAAGATGGCGGCACATAGATGTTTGGTCATCACAATGATGGGTCAGGAAGGACGCGCTAAGGTTGTATTGTGAATGTTTCACCATTTTACTGCCTAACCGTACACCTACACCGTTTCTACAGATTTCTACAGAATTTTAATCAACAGATCCGTCTTAGTGGCGCAAAAACTGATCATTGAACTGCAGAACTCACATTACTGTCATCCCATGAGCCGACACATGAGGACATCTCTACTAGGCACAGTGTCCCCTCAATGCAAGTCTATGGGAGGGGGTGGGATGATCGTCACGCCCCCTCCCTTAGACTTGCATGGAGGGGGGGGGGGTGGCTGTGACGTAATGAGGAACGTGGCCGACCCCACAGCGTGAAAACAGCGCTCAGAACATTTAGTTCCGTACACTGGCCAGCGGAGTACCCTTTAATAGGATGAGCTGCAGTACCAGGCATCACCACTACAAAAGATATGGCACCTTGTCTGGTAAACAATGAGGCACTCCATTGGTTGACCCAAGAATCAGACTCAGAGTCCGATCTTCACCCACTGAACCTTGGGGATCCTAAAATCATTACAAGAAAATGTTGTCCTCGGATTCCTCTGTCGCCCTAATATTCTAAAGTCTTCCTCGCTGATTTCAAGGCTGCATATTGCAAATGTGACTCACTGGACCCATAATCCCTACTGAACCGAACCTACAACAAACACTAGGGGGATCTAAGCTCAATGTAGCAGAAAGACGAGAGGTCTCGGCCCTGCAGCTGAGAAACAGAGTCTCATAGACACGATGTGAAGGGGTTAAGTCTTTCCCGTTAAGTGCCTTGTAATGTCAGTGTAATTGTAGTGATCCGCAGGGAGATCAGGTGGGTTCAGGTCTCAGCCGCGGCCGTATATTTACATATAATGGGGGGCGATTATGTGTTATGACCGCATCCATTCGCTTCTGGTGCAAATACTGAGACGTCACAACTGATGGTCGCCATAGATTTCCCCAAACACAAATACCGCACGACCATCAACACAGAGAACTCCGCACCCGGAGTGTAAGAACCCAAAGGGTTAATCCGCCCTGAGACTTTGTTTAGCCTGGTTGCTGAGTTCCGCCCTTGGGCTGATGCAGCGATCCGGCTGATCTCCCCGGTGAGCTGGATATATAGTCGAGCTCACATCAGATCTGGTTGTCAGTGAAAGTTCTCTTCAAGTAACCAACGTGTTTTTCTGTCTTTTGATTCGGATTTTCTGGCTTTCTGACTCTTCTCCTGTATGAGTGTATTTGTACCTTGACACGTCCTGATACCGACTCGGCTAGTTTTTGACCCTGACTTATTGTGTGTTTGTTTAGTTATATCTATGTTAGTTTTATGTGCCTCCAGCTGTTCCCGACCGTTGTCTGATTCTTGTAGTTTATTATTTTGACTACGGACTGCCATCACTTATCTAGGTAGGGACCGGCACCGTGGTTGTGGACCTGCTGCCTAGGGTGAGTACGTAAGTAGGCCGGGACAGAGGGAGTGGGTAGTTTAGGGCTGCACTCTATCCCTGCCCAACATGACACGGAGATCGTCTTGTGTCCCAGACTGTGCGCAGTTTATGTTGTCTGGCTAATTCAAGCGAAGATGAACCAAATCTACCTCAGGATTACTACAACTAGACCAGGAGAATGAAAACTACAGGAAAAAAGTATCTGACCCACTGCCGTCACGCCCCCTCCCATAGACTTGCATTGAGGGGGCCTGGCTATGATGTTACAAGGGGCGCGGCCAACCCCCGCAGTGTGAAAACAGTGTTCGGAACATTTAGTTCAACAAAGGGGATATAACAAAGTATTGAGATGAACTTTTCTTATTGACCAAATACTTATTTTCCACCATAATTTGCAAATAAATTCTTTAATAATCAGACAATGTGATTTTATGGATATTTTTCTCATTATGTCTCTTATAGTTGAGGTTATAACCTATGATGATAATTACAGCCCCTCATCTTTATAAGGGGGAGAACTTGTACAATTGGGGGCTGACTAAATACTTTTTTTGCCCCATTGTATTTCATATCTATCTATCTATCTCATATCTATCTATATCTATCTATTTCATATCTATCTATCTAATATCTATCTCATATCTATCTATCTATCTAATATCTATCTCATATCTATCTATCTCATATCTATTTATATAACTCATATCTATCTATCTATCTATCTATCTATTTCATATCTATCTATCTATCTATCTATCTATCTCATATCTATCTATATCTATTTCATATCTATCTATCTATCTCATATCTATCTATCTATCTATCTATCTATCTCATATCTATCTCATATCTATCTCATATCTATCTATCTATCTATCTCATATCTATCTATCTATCTATCTAGACAAAGAATAAGTCAGCCAGCACTTTAGTTGATACCAAACTATTATATGGACCTGGCCTACAGGTGCACGCTGTTGCTGTAATCTATCTATCTATCTCATATCTATCTCATATCTATCTATCTATCTCGTATCTATCTATCTCATATCTATCTATCTCATATCTATCTATCTATCTCATATCTATCTATCTCATATCTATCTCATATCTATCTATCTCATATCTATCTCATATCCATCTATCTATCTCGTATCTATCTATCTCATATCTATCTATCTCATATCTATCTCATATCTATCTCATATCTATCTATCTATCTCATATCTATCTCATATCTATCTATCTATCTATCTATCTATCTCATATCTATCTATCTATCTATCTATCTCATATCTATCTATCTCATATCTATCTATATATCTATCTCATATCTATCTATCTCATATCTATCTATCTATTTATCTATCTCATATCTATCTATCTATCTCATATCTATCTATCTATCTCATATCTATCTATCTATCTATCTATCTCATATCTATCTATCTATCTCATATCTGTCTATCTCATATCCATCTATCTCATATCTATTTATCTATCTATCTATCTAGAGGATGTGAAGCCAAAGGGAACCTTTAAAACTCAACTTTTATTGTGTTACTATTTAAGAAGAATGTTTGCACGTGTATATGATACAATGATTCTATATGAACCATCAAACTCTCTCTTTTTATAGTCGCTTCTTTTCATACATCCCAGTACATTTTCTTCTGTCTTCTCCGCATCCTTCTGAGTGATCTGATATGTGTCAATAAGGGAGGACTCTCCAGCTGTGCACTCAGCCAGTGTAGAGATAGTATATATATATATATATATATATATATATATATATATATCCACCATAGTCTCCTCTACTTCAGCAGTCCAGTTGATATCACTACACTTGGTTATCCGTGTGTGAATAGTAGCCAAGAAGATATGAGTGCTGTCTGTCACTTCTTGTATACTCCGTTGAGTATATACTCCTGTTTATAGTGGATAGTGCTTGTAACAATATCAGAGTTGTAATAACAGTAAATCACGTTCTTGCCTTATTACAATATTGTCCATTGTTTTATTATTGCAGAATATTGCACTAGATGTTATTGCACTTATACGGTGGTACTGCTATTATTGCACAGTTCCCGTATATATAGTGACTTAGCTTGATAGTGTCCGCTGGAGGATACTGACTTCTCTTGGTGACGGTTCACATGACTCGCTCCATCCTACGCGTTTCCTCCGTTAGGATTCTTCAGGGATCTTTGTGAGCTGTCTTTGTTTTGCCATTAGGTGCGTGTGGCTCTGATGGCGGCCATACTTTTCGCGCGTGCTTTTATATGTATAAACTCCTCCTCCTATACCTACGTAACCTGCTTGTCCTATCAGGAATCAGTATTATTTCTTTTCCCAGGTAGGTGTGGGGAGGAGTCTGCGTGTCAGCTCAGGTATCTCACGCCTCGTTCTGAGCTCCGTATATGTGGATTCATGTCCGTGGTTGGGGTATCCCTCAGGTAAGTGTTCTGTTCTTCCTGGGTTAATCCTTCAGGTAAGTGTTCTGTTCTTCCTGGGTTAATCCTACAGGTAAGTGTTCTGTTCTTCCTGGGTTAACTCTTTGTTTCCCGTTCTTGTGTTGTTTGCTGTTAACTCTTCGTTTCCTTAGTCCTTTTTATTTTACGTATTAGATCTTATATGAAGCTTATAATTTTGACTTAAATAGCCGACATTTATCCCATGTAATTATGCTTCTTATAAATGTAACAGTTTTTTTCTTTAACCCCTTAAGGACGCAGGACGTAAATGTACGTCCTGGTGCAGTGGTACTTAACGCACCAGGACGTACATTTACGTCCTGTACATAACCGCGTGCATCGGAGCGATGCCCGTGTCATGCGCGGCTGATCCCGGCTGCTGATCGCAGCCAGGGACCCGCCGGCAATGGCCGACGCCCGCGATCTCGCGGGCGTCCGCCATTAACCCCTCAGATGCCGGGATCAATACAGATACCGGCATCTGCGGCAGTACGCGATTTCAATGAATGATCTGATCGCCCGCAGCGCTGCTGCGGGGATCCGATCATTCATAATGCCGCACGGAGGTCCCCTCACCTGCCTCCTTCCGGCTCCCAGCGTCTTCTCCTCTGGTCTGAGATCGAGCAGACCAGAGCAGAAGATAGCCGATAACACTGATCTGTTCTATGTCCTATACATAGAACAGATCAGTATTAGCAATCATGGTATTGCTATGAATAGTCCCCTATGGGGACTATTCAAGTGTAAAAAAAAAATAAAAAAATGTAAAAGTAAAAGTAAAAAAAATTGGAAAAATCCCCTCCCCCCAAAAAAAAGTAAAATGTCCATCTTTTCCTATTTTACTCCCAAAAAGCGTAAAAAATAAATTTAATAGACATATTTGGTATCGCCACGTGCGTAAATGTCCGAACTATTAAAATAAAATGTTAATGATCCCGTACGGTGAACAGCGTGAACGTAAAAAAAAAAAGTCCAAAATTGCTACTTTTTTAATACATTTTATTTTTTAAAAATTATAAAAAATGTATTAAAAGTTTTTTATATGCAAATGTGAAATAAAAAAAAGTACAGATCATGGCGCAAAAAATGAGCCCTCATACCGCCGCTTATACGGAAAAATGAAAAGTTAGAGGTCATCAAAATAAAAGGATTATAAACGTACAAATTTGGTTAAAAAGTTTGTGATTTTTTTTAAGCACAACAATAATATAAAAGTATGTAATAATGGGTATCATTTTAATCGTACTGACCCTCAGAATAAAGAACACACGTCATTTTTACCGTAAATTGTACGGCGTGAAAACGAAACCTTCCAAAATTAGCAAAATTGCGTTATTCTTTTTAATTTCCCCAGAAAAGTATTGTGTTTTTTGATTGCGCCATACATTTTATGATATAATGAGTGACGTCATTACAAAGGACAACTGGTCGCGCAAAAAACAAGTCCTCATACTAGTCTGTGGATGAAAATATAAAAGAATTATGATTTTTAGAAGGCGAGGAGGAAAAAACAAAAACGTAAAAATTTAATTGTCTGAGTCCTTAAGGCCAAAATGGGCTGAGTCCTTAAGGGGTTAATAGTTTTTTCTTTAACTTCCTTAGACACAGAATTTTTTGGCTGTTTAGGTACTTGTGGTCTATGAGCTCCTAGTTTTTTATGTGCACATCCACTTTATTCAATGAAACTCGCATAGGATATGAAATCATTCAATCCACCAGGTTTTAAAGCTTCCAACTTGAATGTCCAAAATACCTTTCTCTGCAAGAGGCTTCAATCCCAATCACCTCCTCGTTTTGGTGGTGGAACTACTTGTATTATTTGGGCCTCTAGGCACTGGACTTCACTCTGATGGTGGCTTGCAATATGCAAGCCTACTGGTGTTTCTCTTATATTTCCAATATCTCCAATGGGCTCTTGTAGCCGTTTACGAAATGGCCTAAAAGTCTTCCCAATGTAATTTTTAGGGCAAGAACATTTTAGGAGATAAATGAATTGTTGGATTTGAAATTCCATATTTGTCTCAGCGCTTCTGAATGTCTTTCCTTTGAAGATATACCTACATACCGTACATCTACCCGCATGTGAACATCCCTTTAGGTTTTGTTGTTAACCAATTCATGCCTGTTTCCTCTGGCTGGAAAGCACTTTGTATTAGTTTGTCTTTTACATTTTTCCCACGTCTGTATGTTATTTGTGGTCGTTCCGTGATAATTTCTGACAAGGTGAGGTCCATTTTTAATATTTCCCACTAGTCCTGAAATATCCTTTTTACTGCTTTAGATTGTTCATCGAATGTACCTATTAGGGATCGACCGATTATCGGTATGGCCGATATTATCGGCTGATAATCACGATTTTGGGCATTATCGGTATCGGCCATTACCTTGCCAATAAGCCGATAATGCCCTGCCCCCCGCACCGCCCCCACCGCACCACGTCGCACCCCCCTCCGTAGTGCTGGGCAGTATACCGGTATGAACCGGATACAGTTTTTTTTTTCTCCCACGGTATGGATTTTTGCCCATACCGTTATACCGGTCGGGCCCCTCCCCCACCCTCCGAGTCAATAAAAAAAATTAAACTTACCAGTAATGGGGGTGATCCGGGCCATCCATCCTTCCTGTAGCGTCCGGCGGCATTCCGGGTGGAGGGTGAACCGGTCCGGGCTGTCCTTCTTCTCCGGGGGTCCTCTTCTCCACTCCGGGCAGGCTCCGGCCTTGTACGCTGCATAGACGCCGCTACGCCGTGACGTCAGGTGCGTCGCTGCGCAGCGGCGTCTATGCAGCGTTATTAGGCCGGTGCCTGCCCGGAGTGGAGAAGAGGACCCCCGGAGAAGAAGGACAGCCCGGACCGGTTCAGCCTCCACCCGGAATGCCGCCGGACACTACAGGAAGGATGGATGGCCCGGACCACCCTCCCCGGACGGTCCCTGCAGCAACTGGGAAGGTGAGTCAGGGTTCTGGGATGGACAGGGGTCTGTATAATATACTATACCTACAGTAGGCCCTCCAGCTGTTGCAAAACTACAACTCCCAGCATGCCCGGACAGCCAACGGCTGTCCGGGCATGCTGGGAGTAGTAGTTTTGCAACAGCTGGAGGCACCCCTAGGCGCGGTGCGGCGGGGAGAACGGTGGCGGTGATAGGTCTCAGGACCCCCGGACAGGCAGGAGTAGAGAAGCGGGTGGCGGCGGCGGCCTATGGCACCGCAAAAGCCACTGCAGTGCATTGATTTAAAGCGCCCACTTTAAATCAATGATCTGCAGCGGTGTCGCGGGGGGATAAATAGCCGATAACTTATACCAGAATATCGGTATAAGTTATTGGCTATCGGCCCTAACCTCCACCGATTATCGGTATCGGCCCTAAAAAAACAAATATCGGTCGATCCCTAGTACCTATCTGGTATTGTTGTCTCCAGATTTGGGTGGCTTTGGAGTTAGCAGTTGAGATCTCTGTGACCCCATGGCTCTATGGTATGCCCTCTTTAGCGATTTGTTGGGGTATCCCCTACTTCTAAGCCTATTACGAAGTTCATTGGCCTGAGTTTGAAATTCTGCAATGTTGGAACAATTTCTACGCAAGCGTAGATACTGGCCCTTGGGGATTCCCACTGAAGCAGGGAATTGGTAGCTGTTTCTTTTCAATGTGTTCTGGTCTGTATGTGACCCTCTCTAGTGAGTATGATCTCCAGATCTAAGAATACTAGTGTGTTATTACCGATAGTGCTGGTAAATTTGAGACCTAGCTCATTCTGGTTTAAGGAGTCCACAAACTGGTTAAATGCATCAATAGTGGACGTCCACACTATCAGAACGTCATCTATGTATCTGAGCCACAATTGTATGTGGTCAGTACTAGATGACATCTGATCGGAGAACACCCCTTGGTCCTCCCACCAGCCGAGGTACAGGTTAGCGTAACTGGGGGCGCAGGGGCCCCCCATCGCTGTACCTCGGCTCTGGTGGAAGGACTCACCCCCAAACTGAAAGTAACTTTTTGTAAGGACAATTTCTAATAATTTCATTATGAAAATATTATGCTGCTGGTATTGCATACCTCTTGTCTGTAGGAAGCACTGCACTGCCTCTATCCCCTGTGTATGGGGGATGGAGGAGTAGAGCGCCTCCCCATCAAGAGACGCCAAGTATCCCCCCTCCTCTAGCTTTATGTCTTCTAGCCTTTTTAAAACGTCCATTGTGTCACAGACGTAGGACGGGAGGGAATAGATGAAGGGTCTAAGTACCTGATCCACGTATTGACTGGCCCCCTCCATTACGTTACCTATTCCGGAGACTATTGGCCTTCCCCACAACGGAGGGTAGCCTTTGTGGATCTTCGGAACTGAGTAGAAACAGGCCACTTTTGGAGTGGTCGGTTTAATGTATTCATACTCAGTCTGACTGATAAGGTTGGCGGCTCTCCCTTCTTCTAGGACAGCCACCAATTCTTTACAAAATTCTTGGGTGGGGTCCTTTTTTAGTTTGGCATAACATTCTCTATCATCCAATATGCTGAGGCACATCTTCTTATATTCCTCCCTGGTCATCAGAACAATGTTGCCCCCTTTGTCCGAGGGTTTTATGACCGGGGAGGAATCTTCTGCCAACGTTTTCAAAGCTTTCCTTTCTTGAAAAGTTAAATTCTGTGTTTGAACTGTGTTTTGTTCTAACTTTTTTAAATTCTCTCGTCACTAACGCCACGAACATGTCTATATGGGAATAGTCTCCTACCGGGGGTGCTTTTTTACTTTTTTTGGCCAAGTTGGTGAAAGGGCCCTGTCCCTCATTTGTATTGGTTCCCTCCCTGGCCAATGATTCCATACTCCTAAATAGTTCCATGTCTTCTACATCTACTTGCAACTCTTGTCCTAGTTTTTATCTTTAATGGAATGATACGTTCTCCATTTGAGCTTCCTCGCATAGAGGATAACATCCGTCACCCACGTGTAGGCATTGTACTTCACCGTGGGGACATAGGATAAACCTCCTGCGAGGAGACTCATTTCTGCCTTTGTAAGTGTTCTGGGTGTCAGATTTATTATTTGCAATTGGTTCTCTTTTAGTGGGTCTTGTGTTCGAAATGAGTGATTTATAGCTGTGTACTTCTGAGTTGGTAGTTGGATGGGACTGGTGGTTTCCCTAAAAAACCTTTCTGTCCTCCTCTGGGGCCTCTTGGCCTTCTAGTATTCCCAGATCCCCTACCCCTTTTCCCTCTATAATTCTGATAACTATCTATCTATCTCATATCTATCTATCTATCTATCTATCTATCAATCTATCTCATATATATCTATCCATCTATCTATGTATATATCTATCTATCTCATATCTTTGTATCTCATATCTATCTATCTATCTCATATCTATCTATCTATCTATCTATCTCATATCTATCTATCTATCTCATATCTATCTATCTCATATCTATCTATCTCATATCTATCTATCTATCTATCTATCTCATATCTATCTATCTATCTCATATCTATCTATCTATCTATCTCATATATATCTATCCATCTATCTATGTATATATCTATCTATCTCATATCTATCTATCTCATATCTTTGTATCTCATATCTATCTATCTATCTATCTATCTATCTATCTATCTCATATCTATCTATCTATTTATCTATCTCATATCTATCTATCTATCTATCTATCTCATATCTATCTATCTCATATCTATCTATCTCATATCTATCTATCTATCTATCTCATATCTATCTATCTATCTCATATCTATCTATCCATCCATCTAGTAAACACATATTCTATCCCCCGCTGTGGTTCTGCGCTCGGTAATTATAAGACCTTGTATCCGGGTAAATAATGAGGAAAGACTTGAAGGATTAATAAGATGAAGTTCTGCGGCAGGAAGTCACGGATCTGCTCCCGGATTAATTTGTCTACAAGTTAATTATATTTTGCGCTGAGGAGGATCTGGAGAAAATACTGAAGACGTCTCCTGAACCTCACAGGACCAGGGATGTAATAATGGAAGATAAAAGGCGACTCCACTTTGTTTCTTCAGTCACCCCCCTCGATGCATAGGACACCATGGAAAACCAAACAGTAGTTATACCCCTCCAGCTCTATCTGTATACTGCTGCTATCTCTATAGGATCAGGATATATAGTAGTAATCCACCTCCCCTCCAGCTCTATCTGTAAACTGCTGCTCCTATCTCTTATGGTATCAGGTTATATATAGTAGTTATACACCTTCCCTTCAGCTCTATCTGTATACTGCTGCTGCTATTCCTATGGGATCAGGTTTATATAGTAGTTATATACCTCCCCTCCAGCTCTATCTGTATACTGCTGCTATCTCTTATGGGATCAGGATATATAGTAGTTATACACCTCCCCTCCAGCTCTATCTCTTATGGGATCAGGATATATAGTAGTTATACACCTCCCCTCCAGCTCTATCTGTATACTGCTGCTATCTCTATGGGATCAGGATATATAGTAGTTATATACCTCCCCTCCAGCTCTATCTGTATACTGCTGCTATCTCTATGAGATCAGGATATATAGTAGTTATACACCTCTCCTCCAGCTCTATCTGTATACTGCTGCTATCACTATGGGATCAGGATATATAGTAGTTATACACCTCTCCTCCAGCTCTATCTGTATACTGTTGCTATCTCTATGGGATCAGGATATATAGTAGTTATACGCCTCTCCTCCAGCTCTATCTGTATACTGTTGCTATCTCTATGGGATCAGGATATATAGTAGTTATACACCTCTCCTCCAGCTCTATCTGTATACTGCTGCTCCTATCTCTGCTCCTCCTGTTGCTGTAGGAAAATCTTATCAGTTTTTCTTTCACACAGTTTGATAAATCTGGGCCTTAATATGTGAACATGGCCCAAATACTTCAAATCTCCATAAAACACCCCAACTGTGATTATAGGTCAAATGACTTTTGCCTCATGGTTATACTTCTCTATAACAGGCACTGTGTATAAGAAAATCTCTGATCAATTCACCTGGATGAACTCCAGCATTAACAGCCTAATCAGGTGCAGTGATGAGACTCTGAGAAGCAGTGGATTCATGGGAAATGTAGGCAGCATTAAAGGGGTACTCCGGTGGAAAATACATTTTTTTCTAATCAACTGGTGCCAGAAAGTTAAACAGGTTTGTAAATTACTTCTATATAATATTCTTAATCCTTCCAGTACTTATCAGCTGCTGTATGCTCCACAGGAAGTTGTGTATTTATTTTTTGTCTGATCACAGTGCTCTCTGCTGACACCTCTGTCCATGTCAGGAACTGTCTGGAGAAGGAGCAAATCCCCATAGAAAACCTCTCCTGCACTGGACAGTTCCTGACACGGACAGAGGTGGCAGCAGAGAGCACTGTCATCACACTGGAAAGAACTACACAACTTCCTGTAGAGAATACAGCAGCTGAAAAGTACTGGAAGGATTAAGAATCTTATATAGAAGTAATTTACAAATCTGTATAACTTTCTGGCACCAGTTGATTAGAATTTTTTTTTCCACTTTAGTAGCCCTTTAGGTGTTACATTTAAAGGGGTACTCTGCTGCTAAACGTTTGGAACAAACTTCCAAACGCTGGAGCCGGCGCTGGGAGCTCGTGATGTTATAGCCCCGCTCCTCATGACTTCACACCCCGCCCCCACAAAGCAAGTCTATGGGAGGGGACGTGACAGCCATCACGCCCCCTCCCAAAGACTTGCATTGAGGGGGCAGGGCGTGATGCCATGAGGGGTGGGACTATGACGTCACGAGCTCCCGGCACTGGATTAATCGTTCGGAACAGTTTGTTCCAAGCGCTGAGCAGCGGAGTACCCCTTAAATCCACTCCATCTTTTATGTGAGGTCACACAAACTTCCTGGTAAGCAACACCTCTTTTTTGAGCGAGGTGCAAAGGTGTCTAAAGCTCCTCAAAGTCACATGTTCTTATTTTTTTCATGCAATGTACCATGATAGAGATGTAGTTCAGGCCAGGCTACTGTCTATTCTGCTAAGCTGCCATAACTTGGTGTACAATAAGCTTTTATCGTAGTAGTAAACATAAGGTGCAAAAATTCACCCACCCAGGACCTTTCTGAAACTATATCTGCTGTGGGCATAGACAGCAATTTGGTGAAGTCGGGTTGGGCTGAAAATGCTAGGAATACCTACACCTAGGCCACATGTCTTCTACCTAGGTAAAATCCTGTCTACAATCAAGCCAATCAAGAGTTTATCTTCTATGCCAGAGAAAAGAAGGCTGAACAAGGATCCCTCTGCAATACACAAATCTCTTTCTTTAGCCTCCGGTTGGAGTTTGGTCTAAACCAATATGTGAAGATCAGCAGTTTCAGTAATTCTGAACAAAGAACTGTAGAACCCTTGAACATATACGTCTGCATTGCATCTGTATCACTAATTACACGTACAAGTGCTAAAGAGAACCTCAGAGATCGCTAAGTTCAGGAAAGCAACATTTAAAAGGGACAGTGACCGAATAAAAGCCTTCTGGCTACAAATCTTTAACATTCCAAGCTGTACCAAAGCAACAAAATTTTGTTGGAATTGCACAAGGAGATTAAAGGGGTACTCCGCCCCTAGACATCTTATCCACTATTCAAAGGATAGGGGATAAGATGTCTGAAGCAGCATCCCAGACATCCGGTGCACAGAGCGAACTTCACTGGCTGGCGATGCGGGGCAGAGGCTCATGGCATCACGGTCACGCCCCGCTCGTAACATGACGGCCAGGCCCCCCAATGTAAGTCTATGGGAGGGGGAATGGCCGTCGTCACGAGCCTCCTGCGCTGCACCTGATGCTCTAAACGAACGCCAGATGCTGCTGGGGACCCCCACGATCAGACATCTTGGATAGGGGATAAGATGTCTAGTGGCGGAGTACCCCTTTAAATAAAGTTCTTAAAGTTATTTTATGGAATCCTAGTGTCCTGAGGTCTCATCCCTGCACTTTACACAATGGGAACAGCCAGACAAAAGGAACATCAGGTTAGCTCCACCACCCTGCCATGTGACATACCAGATAAAGGACTACTACTCTCAACTGACCTGAACCATTATTGTCCCTGACCTGCTACAATATCTTTCGGATAACAACTTTAACAACATCAACCAAGGAACAGAGCAGCGGCCATGATAAGGGGTGGACACAATGGAAGAAGCCCCACCTGCCAACATCATCCTTAAAGGGGTACTCCGCCCCTAGACATCTTATCCTGAGATGTCTGATCGCGGGGGTCCTGCCGCTGGGGACCCCGCAATCTCGGCTGTGGCACCACAGACATCCGGAGCACGGAGTGAACTTTGCTCCATGCAGGATGACTGGCGATGCAGGGTGGAGGCTCGTGACATCAGGGCCACACCCCGCTCGTGACGTCACGGCCATGTCCACTCAATGCAAGTCTATGGGAGGGGGCGTGACGGCCACCTCACCCCCTCCCATAGACTTGCATTGAGGAAGCGTGGCCATGAAGTCACGAGCCTCCGGCACTGCACCCAATGCTCTAAATGGATGCCGGGTGCAGCAGGGAGATTGCGGGGGTCCCCAGCGGCGGAACCCCGCGATCAGACATATAATCCCCTATCCTTTGGATAGGAGATAAGATGTCTAGGGGTGGAGTACCCCTTTAAGCATTCCTTATATTCATCCATCACATAACAACTGGCATAGACAGCACCTACCTGCCAAGCTTCCACCTTCTTGATATCTGCACACGATCCGTTGGCGAAGAGCCCTTTTCCAGGTGTACATGTGTATATGTCTTGCAGCGCATGCGCGATGGAGTAGACAGCTAAATAAACATTGTAAGATATTCGCAAATGGGTATAATCCAGGTAGGGGGTCTCCACACTGGTGATATTCTCCTGTCCCGTACAGGCTGTAATGTTACTGTATTCCACATTCTTCTTAGATCCCACTGGCATGTAACAGTTAAACGTTTCCTCCCAGAATTCTTTGAGAAAGCCATTGCTGTTGGACATTCTAGGGTGAACTTTTTGGAGGAATTCACGAAACCCAGGAATCTGTCCTGCCCGCAAGGCAAAGCCGATGGTGCCTCCAATGACATGGAAGTATTCCGGAATGGCGATGAGTGAAGAGCTGGCCCAGGCCTCGCTGGCGAGCCAGATGCGCCCGGTAACATTGCGCTTGACGATCTCCTTGATGAGGGGCTCGAGGTCTGGGCCACTGGAGAAAACCACAATGACCCTAGCTGATGAGTTTTGGATGATGGTGACCAGTTTCTCGATCTCCTCTATCGGTGAATACTGTGAGATGAGCTCACTGAAGTCTATGCAGATATCTCGCTCTTCCGCTTCTTCCCGAAACTTCTCGATCCCTGGGCGTCCGTAATCATCATCGGCAGCGATGGTTCCCACCCAGTTCCATTGGAAATAATCTATGATGTCCGCCATGGCCGTGGCTTGGTGCTCATCATTGGGCATGGTCCTCAAAAATGATTTGTACTGATTTTTGTTGCTTAGAAGGCGACTAGAGGAGGCATAACTAACCTGTAAGAGGAGACAAGGACATTACTGAGTGAGCGGCCATATACAATGTGTATAGTCTACATATAGAGGGAACCAAGAGTGAACCCAAAGACCTATGAGGAGTGCACAAGGATGATAAAGGATCAGTAATGGCCATGATCTGACAAATAACATGTAATCTATCTATAAATACACCCGCAGAATAGTGAGTACAGCTCTGGAGTATAATACAGGATATAACTCAGGATCAGTACAGGATAAGTAATGTAATGTATGTACACAGTGACCTCACCAGCAGAATAGTGAGTACAGCTCTGGAGTATAATACAGGATATAACTCAGGATCAGTATGTAATGACCGACGGGATGGACAGGATATAAATATACTACAGCAGGGCAGGATATAGCTTACTAACATACAGTTCAGAAACCGGAATCAAGGTAAACTGCACATATGAATAAATGAACAAGACAACATTGGAACAAGTATACAGCAGAAACTAGGAGATGAACAGATGAACTGAATGTAAAACACTAAGCAGATCAGGAAACATAGAACAATGTTCACACTGTACACATACAATGAGCAAACTAGAATCCCCACTCCAAAAATGGAGGGACAACAATACTAACACCAAATAGATTCCTAGCCAGCGGGCAAACTCCACTGTGTGATCAGGATACTGGCCAAAAGAAAACAGAAAATTTATATACAGAACACTAGAGAACATGATGAGTCGGAACAGACTTCAGAGAAAACTTCAAAAGCCAAACTCCAAAACTTGGAGGAATACAGGTCAGGCTACCAAACATGATTAATACAAAACCAAACTCCATTACATGGAGGAATACAGGTCAGGATACCAAACAGGAATATATAAAAACAAACTCCAAACATGGAGGGATACGAGTACAAGCAAGACACACAGTGTGAATACAGACTATGATAACAAAGTTTAGCAGAACGGACATACATAATCCTAAAAATCAACAAATATACTGATAAAACCAAGCAGACTAAAATCTATCATAAACAGAACTATAATAACCATGGTTAAAACTCAGACAAACATAGCAAAGGTAAAACAAATAACCAGCACAGAGTTCAGGAGAGCTCGGGTTTAAATAGCCATACCCAAGCAGTCATTGGCTAAGAGCTTTAACTATTCCCTAGCCAGGGAGAACAGCAAAGAAAATTGTCCAGCCACAACCAAGTGTCTGAACAGACACAAAAACAGAAAAACACTAAAACGGACATTACACTGTACAGGATAAGTAATCTAATGTATGTACACAGTAACACTAACAGCATAATAGTGGGTAGAGCTCTGGAGTATAATACAGGATATAACTCAGGATCAGTACAGGATACGTAATGTATGTACACAGTGACTCCACCAGCAGAATAGTGAGTACAGCTCTGGAGAATAATACAGGATATAACTCAGGATCAGTACAGGATAAGTAATGTATGTACACAGTGACCTCATCAGCAGAATAGTAAGTACACCTCTGAAGTATAATACAGGATAGAACTCAGGATCAGTACAGGATAAGTAAAGTAATATATGTTCACAGTGACCATCAGAATAGCGAGTTCAGCTCTGGAGTGAGCTTGTGTGTGTCTGAGCTCCTGTTGCTTCCAGAGAAGCAGAGAATCCATCAGCCCCTCCACAGGTGTGTGGCAGACACCTGGGTAGGTTTTCCTGCTATGGAGCCCCGGGAATCGAGGGCTCCATCTTCCACCCCTCGTACTCGTCCCGCCGGGGTGTAAGGGTCCATGCAATGGCAAGTAGTCAGGACGGGGTGAGAAGAACCACCAGGGCACATAGCAATGTGGGCCCCTCCCCTGTCCCCTGCTGGGAGCTGCAAAGCTTCCAGCAAAAGCTCAAACAGGAAAAGAAGCTTTTCCAGGCAGAGGAGTGGAGGAAAGGCAGTTGTCTCTGGCTCCTCAGGGGGTAAAGGGGAACAGAGAATCCCTGGCGATTTTTGGATCCAGAATCCAGGCGAAGATGGCTGAATATGAACAGCTTGGAAAGCAACTTTGAGGCCTTAGAGAAGATCTGAAATTTGCCATCTACCAAGCGGATCAGGCACCTAAGGCCAAGAGAGCAGCATTCAATACTGAGGTGAGGTCTCTGAGGAAAGAGGTGGAGGAGATTGTGAGGAGGAGATCGGACATTGTGGAGGAGATTGTGAGGAGATCGGTCATTGTGGAGGAGATCAGACGTTGTGGAGGGTGCTGGCTTTCTTAGTGAGAAGCTTATGAATGAAGAGAGGTTCTCCAACATGAGGGTCTCCAGAGGGGGTGAAAAAGATGACTGCCGCAGTGAGGAGGAGGAGATGGAGGAAGGTGAAGGAGGTGAGGAAGGTGATGTGAGTGAGGGGGATATGGATACTGGATCTATGTGTGACATCACTGTTACCCATGACCCCCCACTTACTCTGAGTGCAGACTATATAAACCCGGCTCAGGTGGCCTTACCTCCCTCCAGTGAGGATGAGGACGGTGATGGCAGTGACTGCGGTGAAGGCAACGTTGAAGGCAGATGGGGGTCTCCTGCGGGACATTGTTATGCAGGAGTCCCCCACCCGTCTGGAAAACATTTCTTTTGGAGAATATTTGGGCCCAGAAGAGAAAAGAAAGAATAAAAAAGCAAAGGCCAAAAAACTAAAGAAAACAGAAGGTTTGTTTTTTCTCCCTTACAGCAACCTGGGTCGGCTGAGAAGTCAGTTTGGGGTGCTGGATCCCCCAATCTGCCAGACCCCGTTTCTGTAGTGGAACAGGGCCAGCATGGGGGATATAGTAGTGCACCCAAAATGGCCGCGGGTGCTAGAGAGAAAAAAGGGCACCCTCCTGCGAGGGGGGAGGGTGTCCAGGCACCAGAAACTGGCGGCAGACTCACCCGTTCGGGGGGGGGCGGTCCCCGGGTTGAAGTGGGCGGTACAGGTCCTGGTGCTGCAGGGGACTCCCCTGTGAGGGGGGGGGGGGGGGGCGAGTGTGACGGGTGCCAGATTTTGTTGGTTCAGGGGGGTCCCCCTAGGTGATGCGGTCGGTATTGGTTCTGGTGCTGGAGATGCAGCTCCAATCCTTTTAACCGACAACTCTTTTACCTGGAGCAATAGGCCCAGCCAGCCCGGCCTGTAACATGTCAAGGGAGAGTGTAGGCAAGAGTGAAAGTGAAAACAAAAATGTGAATAAAAATGGTAATGTGCAGAATGTGAGTTATGGTAGTGTCCATGGGAGGAGTTATAGTAGCTGTGTGGATGAGAAAGGTGCAAGTGGGGTGCAAGAGAGAGGTGCAAGTAGAGTAAAAGAAAGGGGAGCAAGTGGGGTGCATGAGAGTGGTGCTTGTGAAATGCAGGTGAGGAGTGGTAGTGGTATGCAAAATAGAGGCGTTATGGCTAATGCTTATGTTAGGAATAAGGGCCCTGGTTTGGGGTCTTGGTCAGGTTCTGGTTCGACTAACCCCCCCCCCCCCCCCGCTAGTGGCTACTTCTCCCCGAAGTTATGCCAGCGTCACTGCCGGGGGATCAGGAGGATCCCCATCTCCATCTGGTTCTGGGGGTCATTTGCAACAGTGCCTCCTGGAGGCTCTACGTAGGGGAGACAGGTGAATCCATGTAGAGAGAGTGGTGAGGTTGACCTGTCTTTTTGGATAGAAAGATATGGCTTAGGGACTTTCCGAGAACAAAACGGTGAGGTGGTCTGGTCCCTCCCAATATCCGGGCAGGAAAGTGGCCGGAGGAATGTGGTCCGTTTAGTGTGGAGGGGCGAAGATGCGTGTCCACCTCAGGGAAAGGTGGTTGAGCTCTTTCTCCAGATGGAATTCAGGGCAAGTGACATCTTTGCCCTGATCCACCCCTACGGTACTTCCGAGTTTGACATCAGCTTCATTTGGCCAGAGGGTCTTGAACTCTTCTGGTCAAACTATGAGGTGGTGAAAAGCGAGCCCGGCTGGCAGGATTTTGCCGTGAAGGCAATATCTCGTGAGAATTTGCCCAAGAAAGTTTTGACATGTAACGATTCACTATCTTGCTATGACATTATGACCTGGCTCAGCCGATATGGGGATGTGACGGACATGCCAAAAAAGAACTATGACGAACATGGGATCTGGTCTGGGGCCTGGACGTTTTCCATTAAACTCAAGTGTTTTGGGGAGCACTGTTGCCTACATCCCATCAGCTGCTTTTTTTGGGAGAGACAAAATCCAAATTTTCTACCCGGGGCAGCCCAAGGTCTGTCACAGGTGTGGCAGCCCCACTCACTTTAGCGCAGCCTGTACGGTGCAGGTCTGTGCTCTGAGTGGTGGGGTAGGTTATCTTGCCTCATCCTGTAGGCAGATCAGGTGTCATCTGTGTGGTGCCATTTTCCTAGCGCCTTTGCCCATGCAACGATCACCTTGGCTGTAATGTTGCCTCAGCTGGGGAGGGCATGAGTGCGGGTGAAGGTGCAACAGGGTCAGTGAGGAGGAGAAGTCCTGCCAAGCAGATGCAGGAGGTGAATCGGAGAAGGAGCAGGGAACTGGAGAGTTCCCATGTGGCAGGGGTAGCTTCTGGCCCTGCTCCAGAGGTTAGCCCTGAAACTGCTGAGGCCCTGGAGGAGGATGTGCTGGAAGAGAAAATGGGGAGAATCTGTAGAGAAGAAGGCAGCAAGGCCGATCTTTCCGATTCCTCCCACTATGAAAGTGTGGATGACGAGGGTGAAGAGAGGCCAAAAAAGAAGGGCAGTAAAGAGGGAAAGAAGAGGTTGGAGCCCTCTAGTCCCTGTGCTATGGACCAGGTCCCAAGCAGAAGCTTACCTGCCCCCCTCTGAATGATCTGTCTAACCGGTACTCTGAAAACATCTCCTCCCACTCCTTGGAGAGGGGGGGGGGGGGCAGGGATGGGGTGCCTGAAGTGGGGGAGCCTCCAGGAGGAACTGGGCCCTGTCCTGATGGGGCAATTTCCTCAGGGGATGAGGCCAAACCAGAGCCAGGTGGAGATGGGGATTCAAAAATGGACCAGTCAGAGTCTAAAGAAAGGTTCAAAGAGAAAGAAGCCTCCTCATCTGGGGATGAGGGGGTGAAGAAAAAAACTGAAATGTGGGGGTTAGGGCCATCTAACTCAATCACCCATGATGGCGGCACTCACCCCATTGACGCTGACATCTATTAAGTGTGCCAGCATAAAGTCTGATATGGCTAGATTTGCAGCCTTTGATTTTCTTGGCCATGTTGAAGCCGACATTTTCTTTTTACAGGAGACCAGGTTGTCAGATCTAGCCTCCCTGGTAAAAGCCAGGAGAGAGTGGAGGCGTGGCCCCTCCCACTGGTCTCTTGCGGCTGAGCCGTATAGTGGGGTGGCGGTCCATTTTACCGCTCCTGTTGAATGCAGACGGGTTATTGAGTTAGAAATGGGGAGGTGCCTGATTTTCGATCATGAAGGGGGCAAGAGCTCCGACTTATTAACATCTACGCCCCACAAACAAAGTGGGGCCGTAAAGATCTCTTTATGAGGATTAAGCCCTTTCTTTTTACAAGCCGACAGGTGATCTTTGGAGGGGATTTCAATACTGTCACGAGATCCCAAGATAGGAGAGGCTCCAATGATCGGTTGGCTTATGATAGCATAGCTCTCAATAGTATAGGTAGGGAAGCTCGCCTAGAGGATGCCCACATACGGAGCCCCTCAGGCCACGCGGGTTTCACCTATCATCGAGGTAGCTGCAGGTCTAGTATAGACTGGTTTTATTTGAAGGAGGAAGCAATGGACACTGCGTCCATGGTTGAGGTGGAGTTCTCCGATCACTGTATGATTTCTTTTTCCTTGAATGTTTCAGAGACCCCCCGGATGGGTAAAGGTTATTGGAAGCTGAATTTGTCCCTCCTGGAGGAAGCGGAAGGTAAGACAGTCCTTTGAGGATTTTCTACAGAGTCAGGTACCTTTACTGGACCTATGTAGTAGTAAGTAAGAGTGTTTGGAGATATTCAAGAAGCGGGTTGCGGGGTTCTTCCGCCAGCTCTCGAGCCTCAGGTTTCACTTGTATCAGGGACTGAGGAGGAAACTCGAACTTTTCGTCTCGACTGGAGGTAGCCGAGAGGATATCTCCAGAGTGAAGTCCTTTCTGATGAGGTGTCAGTACGATAGGCACGCATCTTTGGTTTTTGAGAGGTATTTCGCGAAGCACAGCTCGCCCGACCTTTACAGAAACTGTAAGATGTCAGTGAGTAGTAAAGTAATTTCAGGACTGATTGATAGTACAGGATCTCTGAATCGGTCCAGATCAGGGATCTTGGAGGTCGTCAGATCCTCTACTCACACCTCTTGGTAGGGAAGGATCTAGATCGAGACATGATGTCGGCTTTCCTGGCTGAAACCATTCCTGAGCCAGGGGTAGACCCCTCTCTTGATGTTTTGGCAGAAGAAATCAGGGAAGAGGAAGTGAGACTGGCGATCGAGGGGCTTGCCCCCAAGAAGTCGTCATGTCCGGATGGCTTAACATCCGAGTGGTACAGGACCTTTAAGGAGTCTTTAGCTCCCCTCTTGACCGAGGTATTCAATGAGTGTCTCTCCTTGGACACTCTGCCGAAGTCAATGAGGAGGTCAGCCCTGATTCTTCTCTCAAAGGGTAAAGATCCTAGCCGTATTGAGAATTGGAGGCTCATAGCTCTTCTCAATACAGACAGGAAGCTTCTGGCCAAGATACTGTTTAATCGGCTGGTGAGGTTTGCACCCCAGCTCCTTTCGGGGAATCAGCACTGCTCGGTTCAAGGCCGTAGCACCTTAAGTGCTGTTCTCGGTGTCCGGGAGGCAGTGGAGCGGAGTAGTGTGGGTCTCTGGAAGGGGTATTTGCTGTCCCTGTATCAGGCCAAACCATTTGATCGGGTGAACCACGAGTACCTCTGGTCCGTCCTCCTGAGATATGGCTTACCATTTACTTTTAACAATTGGCTTAAGATCTTGTATGCAGGGGCAGAGAGTTTCCCTCTGGTGAACGGGTGGTCTGGCCGCTCTTTTGAGGTGGCGTCCGGAGTCCGTCAGGGTTGTCCTTTGAGCCCTCTTTTACACGTGTTCGCAATTGATCACTTTGTCCGAAGGGTAGATTGTGGGCCGTTGGCAGGAGTCAGGATGAGTTTGGCGGAGCTGGATGTCGCCCAGAGAGTAGTGGCATACGCTGATGATGTCACCATTTTCGTGTCCTCGAAAGAGGAGGTCGATGTGGTGATGTCGGAGGTGGAACGCTACTCGGAGGAATCCGGGTCTAAGATCAACCGGGATAAGTGTGAAAGTCTCTGACTGGGAGGGGGAGATCCCACGTTTGATCTCCCGGACACCCTTCCAGGGCCCCAAGAGTCAGCAAAAATTCTGGGCATCACATTCGGCCAGGATGATTATCCCACAAAAAACTGGGATGGTAAGCTCCAGGATGCCACTCAGAAGGTGGACCAGTGGAAGGGTTGGTCTATGACCCTCAAGGAAAGGGTACACTTGATCAAATCGTACCTGCTCCCCTTGTTTATCTATCTGGGCAGTGTATGTATCTTGCCAGAGGCTTACTACACTAGGATCTACAGCCTGTTTTTCAAACTGTTATGGGGGAACAGGTTGAATCTAGTCAAGAGGGAGGTTACATATCGCACGAGGAGACTAGGGGGTTTATCTATGGTAAACCCTGTGGTGTTCTTAACAAACACCTTCTTGAAAGCTAACATCTCAAACCTCTGGTCAGAGAGGGCTCCTCCGTGGGTACTCTCCTGCAGGGAATGGTTGCGGCCTTTCTTCCAGGAATGGGAGACAGGAGGGCAAGTGAAGGACCTCCGTACGCCCCATGGATATCTTCCAGCTTACGCTACCCCGACTCTGAAGGCAATATGTCGGTGGGGTCTGGGAGTGTGGGAGATCAGGACTCAGTCAAGGCAGTTTTTTGATAAACGGGTTCTGTTGATCCACTTCCAGAAGTCTCTGGTGCTCAGGGACTGCCCAGGTTGGGATCTGAGGGTGGGGTTGTATCTTTTAAATATGAAAACGATCCTCCAGAAGTTTTGGGACTTGGTCTGGCGCTGCTTACAGGAAAAGCTATATGTGAGGGACAATTTGAAGAGTAGGAGATCTGATGACCCGGGGATGTCCCCGAGAAGAGTGCGGGGACATGCTGGAAAGCATGGACCATTTCCTGCTTCATTGTCCCTTTTAATATAGGGGTCTACAACTGGGTGGGCGTTTCCATTGGCTGGAGTCAACTTGCCGGCCTTAGCTATCCGGAATGGGCTTATGGAACCTGGGTGCTTGTGATCTAGGCATTATATTCTTATACAGATTAGTAGTTAGGTACTACACGTGGAATGCACAGTGTTTTGTGTCTACACAGTGGAAAGTCCTCTCCGAGGTAGAGGTCTGTAGGAATATCACCGGTGACCTCGGGAAGATCAGGTCTTTGGAGTATGGCAGTCTTGGTACCAGTAGGGCTTCTCTCCTATGGAGAGGGTTTTGTTTTGATGTGCCCTAGGTACTAGACCTTTTGGGCAGAGTACCCTTGTTTTGGTAAGGAACGGTGATATAGGGACAGGGTTAGGGTGATAGTAGGGTCAGTTTATTTTTAGGGATAATGGTAGGGAGAGAAGTAGGGTGGAGTTAGGGAAAGAATATTAATTTTGTATGTATCAGGATTGCCATTCTTCTTCTTGGTGGTGGGTAATGCATGTGCACCATAGCTTTTTGTTTTGTTTTCAGATGTTAAAGGAGAACTCCAGAATAGAAAAATTGTCCTCCATACTGACAGCAGTAAAAAAAAAATAGATAGATACATACCTTTCCTTCGCTCCAACGATGCCTCGGGTAACCCACTCCGGTCTCTGCCGTGATCCTCTTCCTGCACTCAGCCAATAACCGGCTGCAGCGAAGTCTCGACTCCGCCGGCGATAGGCTGAGCGGCAGTGTGACGTTTTCGGCCCTGGCACCTGCTGAGTGCAGTATGACTCGCCGACCACCGGCAACTGGGAAGAGGATCGTGGCGGCACCGGGGGGGGGGGGGGGGGGGAGGAAGCGAAGGAAGGTATGTATCTATCTATTTTTTTTTTTTTTTTATCACTGCCGGCAGTATGGAGGAATATTTTTCTATTCTGGAGTTCTCCTTTAAGGTTATGAAGGGCTTACAGGCACCGAACTTGGGCCTAAAGTGGGTGTATTGTTTGGTTTATTTGTGCATTTGGTGCATTTGTGGGTGGTGGTGGTTGTTTGTTTTGGTGGACCTGCCATGGGTCAGTTGTGGACTGCACATTGAGGACTATGAACTGTATGGACTCTGACCCATGTACAGGAGGGCGGTTGGTGTGGGTGAAGGGACAGTTTAGAGTAGGTTGTTTTATTATATTTGTAGGTGTGTTTTCTGTATTTGTAGGTGTGTTTTCTGTATTTGTAGGTGTGTTTTCTGTATATTTAGGTGGATATATAGTGTATATAGTTTATATGTATAATATGTTATATTTTTGTTTATCTTATATTATGGCAGTCGAACCAGTTTATTTTTGTAGTCATTTTTCTTTGGTATTTTTGTATCCCGTTGTGGATTTAGTTTTCTTTGGTCTAGGTCTCGTAGGTAAAATGTAGTTAAGATAAGTATATGTGTGTGTGTGTGTGTGTCCATGTGATATTGTATTATTGTTATTTATGAAAAAAAAATGTGTAGTGGTAGTGCTTGTTGTGTTTTCCGTTTGCAATGTGTGTTTTCCCAAGTCTTGGTGGTTTTTAGTTACAGCTAAATAGTGCTATTTTTATGTTTCTTTTTTGGTAATGCAAGTTGAGCAGGCATGTGATTGTGTTGTTAGATATTTGGTTGTAGCTGGCACTCACCATTCAGGTATCTTTATTGTGGATATTGGTGCAGGTACATTCTCACAGCGGGCAGGATGCAGAGGCAGGGATGTCGGGACAGCACTGTTTCGCGCTCAGCGGTATCGGCTAGTGGAAGCACCCGCTGAGCGCAAAACAGTGCTGTCCCGACATCCCTACCCCTGCATCCTGCCCGCTGTAAGAATGTACCTGCACCAATATCCACAATAAAGATACCTGAATGGTGAGTGCCAGCTACTGTCTTTTCTTCGGATTACTGTATTTCTGTATGTATACTGGCTACGCGCACCACCGCAATCAGGTTAGGTGCTAGAAGTGGAACTCTACATCCCCTATCGCAGACCTTGCTGCATACTACTAGTGGTGTATGTGCCGGTGTTACTGACTTTCTCTATTGCAGATATTTGGTTGTGTAAGGTGCGTTTCTAGTATTTTTAGGGAAAACTGGGCTGGCTTGATTTAGGTTCTTTTATTTGAAATGTAAAGTTTGGGTTTATGTTATTTCATGTTGTTGTTTTCAGTTATGGCAAAGTTGTGCTGGTTTTGTGATGGTTATGATTTATATGTATCTAATAAAAAAGATTTACCGGATGTAAGATAAAGTAACTTGTGTTCATATCCTGTAACATCAGTAGTTAACAGAATAGCTTTTGTTTTGGAGCATAAGATTTCACCACAGGACACATTAGATCACTATTCTTCACCTCACTATTGTCTGTGATTACATTGTGGTTTGCAGTTATTAGTATCAGTGTTTTGCACAAAAGCCTTTTTATATATTTATGAAAATCTTTCCAAGACCAACAAACATTAATAGCTGCCATGACTTGTAGGATCCACCCAGTTATGTGCTGGCGGTGACATGGAGTGTGGGACATAAACACCAATCCTCAGATCTCCTACTGATCTGCTGTCACGATTCGGCTTACGGGTTGTGGATCCGCTGTGTCAGCGAGGGATTGGCGTGGACCGTGCTAGTGGACCGGTTCTAAGAGGCTACTGGTTTTCACCAGAGCCCGCCGCAAAGCGGGATGGTCTTGCTGCGGCAGTAGCAACCAGGTCGTATCCACTAGCAACGGCTCAACCTCGCTGACTGCTGAGAAGGCGTGGGACAGAAGGACTAGGCAGAGGCAAGGTCAGACGTAGCAGAAGGTCGGGGGCAGGCGGCAAGGTTCGTAGTCAGGATGGATAGCAGAAGTTCAGGTACACAGACTTTGGACACACTAAACGCTTTCACTGGCACAAGGCAACAAGATCCGGCAAGGGAGTGCAAGGGAGGAGATCAGATATAGCCAGGGAGCAGGTGGGAGCCAATTAAGCTAATTGGGCCAGGCACCAATCATTGGTGCGCTGGCCCTTTAAGTCGCAGAGAGCTGGCGCGCGCGCGCCCTAGAGAGCGGAGCCGCGCGCGCCAGCACATGACAGCAGGGGACCGGGACGGGTAAGTGACCTGGGATGCGATTCGCGAGCGGGCGCGTCCCGCTGTGCGAATCGCATCCCCGACGGCCATGACAGTGCAGCGCTCCCGGTCAGCGGGACTGACCGGGGCGCTGCGGGGAGAGAGACGCCGTGAGCGCTCCGGGGAGGAGCGGGGACCCGGAGCGCTAGGCGTAACAGTACCCCCCCCTTAGGTCTCCCCTTTTCTTTGACCGGTAACTGCCTCCCCTGGGATGAGGACATCGGGAAAGAATGGAGGGTTTCCTCAATGGCAGGCAGTACAGCAGGAGTGGGAATGGGGAGGGAGGGCAGAGGGCGAAGCCTGGCACGGGGCAGTGTGACACCAGGACGGGGGCCATGAGGAGGCACTGAGGTTTGCCTGACGGGACTGGGAGGGGGGGAGAGGCACTTCCTATGGCAGGCAGAGTCCCAGTTCTTGATCTCCCCGGTGGTCCAATCAAGGGTGGGGGAATGAAGCCGGAGCCATGGCAGACCGAGGAGGACCTCAGAGGTACAGTTGGGTAGGACGAAGAGCTCAATCACTTCGCGATGGGGTCCGATACACATCAGGAGGGGTTCTGTGCGGTAACGCACAGTGCAATCCAGTCTGACTCCATTGACCGCGGAAATGTAGAGCGGCTTGACGAGACGGGTCACCGGGATGCGGAATTTATTCACAAAAGATTCCAAAATAAAATTCCCGGAGGCACCAGAGTCCAAGCAGGCCACGGCTGAGAGGGAGGAGTTGGCTGAAGGAGAAATCCGCACGGGCACCGTGAGACGTGGAGAAGCAGACTTAGAACCAAGAGACGCCACACCCACGTGAGCTGGGTGCGTGCGTGCGTTTCCCAGACGTGGAGGACGGATAGGGCAATCCACAAAGAAATGCTCGGTACTGGCACAGTAAAGACAGAGATTTTCTTCCCTACGGCGATTCCTCTCTTCCTGGGTCAGGCGAGACCGATCCACTTGCATGGCCTCCTCGGCGGGAGGCCCAGGCGTAGATTGCAACGGATGCTGTGGGAGAGGTGCCCAGAGATCTAAGTCTTTTTCCTGGCGGAGCTCTTGGTGTTGCTCAGAAAAACGCATGTCAATGCGGGTAGCCAAATGGATGAGCTCTTGCAGGTTGGCAGGAACCTCTCGTGCGGCCAGCACATCCTTGATGCGACTGGATAGGCCTTTTTTAAAGGTCGCGCAGAGAGCCTCGTTATTCCATGATAACTCGGAAGCAAGAGTACGAAATTGGATGGCGTACTCGCCCACTGAAGAATTACCCTGGACCAGGTTCAACAGGGCGGTCTCGGCAGAAGAAGCTCGGGCTGGCTCCTCGAAGACACTCCGGACTTCAGCGAAGAAGGCCTGGACTGTGACTGTGGCAGGATCATTGCGGTCCCAGAGCGGTGTGGCCCAAGACAAGGCCTTTCCTGAAAGAAGGCTTACTACGAACGCCACCTTAGACCGTTCTGTAGGAAACAAGTCCGACAACATCTCCATATGCAGGGAACACTGAGACAAAAATCCACGGCAGAGTTTAGAGTCCCCATCAAATTTGTCCGGCAGGGACAAGCGAAGGCTAGGAGCGGCCACTCGCTGCGGAGGAGGTGCAGGAGCTGGCGGAGGAGATGGTTGCTGCTGTAGCAGAGGCAGAAGTTGCTGTAACATGGCGGTCAACTGCGACAGCTGCTGTCCTTGTTGGGCAATCTGCTGCGATTGCTGAGCGACCACCGTGGGAAGGTCAGCGAGACTTGGCAGCGGCACCTCAGCGGGATCCATGGCCGGATCTACTGTCACGATTCGGCTTACGGGTTGTGGATCCGCTGTGTCAGCGAGGGATTGGCGTGGACCGTGCTAGTGGACCGGTTCTAAGAGGCTACTGGTTTTCACCAGAGCCCGCCGCAAAGCGGGATGGTCTTGCTGCGGCAGTAGCAACCAGGTCGTATCCACTAGCAACGGCTCAACCTCGCTGACTGCTGAGAAGGCGTGGGACAGAAGGACTAGGCAGAGGCAAGGTCAGACGTAGCAGAAGGTCGGGGGCAGGCGGCAAGGTTCGTAGTCAGGATGGATAGCAGAAGTTCAGGTACACAGACTTTGGACACACTAAACGCTTTCACTGGCACAAGGCAACAAGATCCGGCAAGGGAGTGCAAGGGAGGAGATCAGATATAGCCAGGGAGCAGGTGGGAGCCAATTAAGCTAATTGGGCCAGGCACCAATCATTGGTGCGCTGGCCCTTTAAGTCGCAGAGAGCTGGCGCGCGCGCGCCCTAGAGAGCGGAGCCGCGCGCGCCAGCACATGACAGCAGGGGACCGGGACGGGTAAGTGACCTGGGATGCGATTCGCGAGCGGGCGCGTCCCGCTGTGCGAATCGCATCCCCGACGGCCATGACAGTGCAGCGCTCCCGGTCAGCGGGACTGACCGGGGCGCTGCGGGGAGAGAGACGCCGTGAGCGCTCCGGGGAGGAGCGGGGACCCGGAGCGCTAGGCGTAACATCTGCTATCTGTGAGATATGGATCAGGACAAAAAGTATATACAATTGTAGAGATTTCTGCAAACCTATTAAAAATGAAATGAATAAAATTTAGCATAGACTTAAAGGGGTACTCCGCCCCTAGACATCTTATCCCCTATCCAAAGGATAGGGGATAAGATGTAAGATCGCCGGGGTCCCGCTGCTGGGGACCCCGGGGATCGCTGCTGCAGCACCCTTCTATCATTACTGCGCAGAGCGAGATCGCTCTGCACGTAATGACGGGCAATACAGGGGCCGGAGCATCGTTACGTCACGGCTCCGCCCCTTGTGATGTCACGGCCCGCCCCGTCAATACAAATCTATGGGAGGGGGCGTGGCAGTCGTCACGCACCCTGCCATAGACTTGCATTAAGGGGACGGGCCGTGATGTCATGAGGGGCGGAGCCATGACGTCACACTGCTCCGGCCCCTGTATCGCCCGTCATTACGCACAGAGCGAACTCGCTCTGTGCAGTAATGATGGCGGGGTGCCGCAGCGGCGATCCCCGGGGTCCCCAGCAGCGGGACTGCGGCAATCTAACATCTTATCCCCTATCCTATAGGGGATAAGATGCCAGGGGCGGAGTACCCCTTTAAGTATTCATAGCCTGTGTTATAACACATAATATTTAACCATGGCTCCTCCCATTTTCTTGATCATCTCGGAGATGTTTCCCCACCCTGATTGGAGTCACCAGTGGTAAACTCAGCTGATTGGACAAGACACAGCCCTGTCTATATAAGATCTCACAGCTGACTATGTATTTCAGAGCAAACACCAAGACATGAGGGGGAAAGAACTGCCTGTACAGCTCAGACACAACCCTGTCTATATAAGGTTTCACAGCTGACAATATATCAGAGCAAACACCATGAGGGGGAAAGAACTGCCTGTAGAGCTCAGACACAGCCCTGTCTATATAAGATCTCACAGCTGACAATGTATATCAGAGCAAACACCGAGCCATGAGCGGGAAAGAACTGCCTGTAGAGCTCAGACACAGCCCTGTCTATATAAGATCTCACAGCTGACAATATATATTAGAGCAAACACCAAGCCATGTGGGGGAAAGAAATGCCTGTAGAGCTCAGACACAGCCCAGTCTATATAAGGTCTCACAGCTGATAATGTATATCAGAGCGAACACCAAGCCATGAGGGGGAAGAACTGCCTGTTGAGCTCAGACACAGCCCTGTCTATATAGGATCTCACAGCTGACAATGTATATCAGTGCAAACACCAAGACATCAGGAAGAAAGAACTGCCTGTAGAGCTCAGACACAGTCATGTCTATTAGTGTTGCTCGCGAATATTCGCAATTCGAATATTATTCGCGAATATCGCATATTCGCGAATTCGCGAATTTCGCGAATATAGCGCTATATATTCGTAATTACGAATATTCGTTTTTTTTTTTTTTTTCTTTTTTTTTTTTCTTCACAGTACACATCACAGTGATCATCCCTCTCTGCTTCCAGCTCGTGTGGTGTAAAGAAGGCTCTAATACTACTGTGTGAGACTGGCGTGCGAAAATTCGCATATGAGAAAATTCGCATATGCTAATTTTCGCATATGCGAATTTGCGCGTATGCTAATTTTGTATTTGCTAATATTCACATATGCTAATTTTCGCATACGCGAATATTCGCATATGCGAAAATATAACGAATATGCGAATATTCGCGAATATATGACGAATATTCGTCCATATATTCGCGAATATTCGCGAATTCGAATATGGCCTATGCCGCTCAACACTAATGTCTATATAAGATCTCACAGATGACAATGTATATCAGAGAAAACACCAAGCCATGAGAAGGAAAGAACTGCCACTAGAGCTCAGAGACAGGATTGTGTTGAGACAGAGATCCGGAGAAGGGGACAACAAGATTTCTTCTGCACTGAAACTTCCCAAGAGCTCAGTGGCCTCCATAATTCTTACATGGAAGAAGAAGGAACAACCAGGAGTCTTCCTAGAGCTGCCGCCTGACCAAACTAAGTAATGGAGGGAGAAGTGTCTTGGTTAGAGAGGAGACCAAGAACCCATTGGTCACCTGGCTGACCTCCAAAGATCCTGTGTGCAGATGGGAGAAACTTCCAGAAGGTCCAGAACCATCAATGCAGCCTCCACAGTGTGGGCTTTATGGGAGAAAGAAGCTTCTCCTTAGTAATAACACATGGAAGATGCCTGGAGATCACAATAATGATCAGACTGTGAGAAACAAGATTCTCTGCTTTGACGAGACTAAGACTGAAGTTTCTGTCCTAAATTCTAAACATCATGTCTGAAGGAAACCAGGTACTGCCTATCGCCTGCCCAATGCTAGTGTTGAGCGGCATAGGCCATATTCGAATTCGCGAATATTCGCGAATATATGTACGAATATTCGTCATATTCGCGAATATTCGCATATTCGTAATATTCTCATTTTATTTTTGCATATGCGAATATTCGCGTGTGCGAAAATTAACATATGCGACAATTCGCATATGCGAAAATTAGCATATACAAATTTTCGCATATGCGAAAATTCGCACACCGGTCTCACACAGTAGTATTAGAGCCTTCTTACACCACATAAGCTGGAAGCAGAGAGGGATGATCACTGTGATGTGTACTGTGAAAAAAAAAATAAATAAATAAATAAAAAAACGAATATTCGTAATTACCAATATAAGCGCTATATTCGCGAATATTCGCGAATTCGCGAATATGCGATATTCGTGAATAAAATTCGAATTGCGAATATTCGCGAGCAACACTACCCAATACCATCCCTACAGTGATCATGGTGGGGGCAGCATCATGTCTGGAGGAAACCAGGCACTGCCCATCACCTGCCCAATACCATCCCTACAGTGATCATGGTGGGGGCAGCATCATGTCTGGAGGAAACCAGGTACTGCCCAATACCATCCCTACAGTGATCATGGTGGGGGCAGAATCATGTCTGGGGGAAACCAGGCACTGCCCATCACCTGCCCAATACCATCCCTACAGTGATCATGGTGGGGGCAGCATCATGTCTGGGGGAAACCAGGCACTGCCCATCACCTACCCAATACCATCCCTACTGTGATCATGGGGGGGGGGGGCAGCATCATGTCTGGGGGAAACCAGGTACTACCCATCACCTACCCAATACCATCCCTACAGTGATCATGGTGGGGGCAGCATCATGTCTGGAGGAGACCAGGCACTGCCCATCACCTGACCAATACCATCCCTACAGTGATCATGGTGGGGGCAGCATCATGTCTGGGGGAAACCAGGTACTGCCCATCACCTGCCCAATACCATCCCTACAGTGATCATGGTGGGGGCAGCATCATGTCTGGAGGAAACCAGGTACTGCCCATCACCTGCCCAATACCATCCCTACAGTGATCATGATGGGGGCAGCATCATGTCTGGGGGAAACAAGGCACTGCCCATCACCTGCCCAATACCATCCCTACAGTGATCATGGTGGGAGCAGCATCATGACTGGAGGAAACCAGGTACTGCCCATCACCTGCCCAATACCATCCCTACAGTAATCATGGTGGGGGCAGCATCATGTCTGGAGGAAACCAGGTACTGCCCATCACCTGCCCAATACCATCCCTACAGTGATCATGGTGGGGGCAGCATCATGTCTGGGGGAAACAAGGCACTGCCCATCACCTGACCAATACCATCCCTACAGTGATCATGGTGGGGGCAGCATCATGTCTGGAGGAAACCAGGCACTGCCCATCACCTGCCCAATACCATCCCTACAGTGATCATGGTGGGGGCAGCATCATGTCTGGAGGAAAGCAGGCACTGCCCATCACCTGCTCAATACCATCCCTACAGTGATCATGGTGGGAGCAGCATCATGACTGGAGGAAACCAGGTACTGCCCATCACCTGCCCAATACCATCCCTACAGTGATCATGGTGGGGGCAGCATCATGTCTGGGGGAAACCAGGCACTGCCCATCACCTGCCCAATACCATCCCTACAGTGATCATGGTGGGGGCAGCATCATGTCTGGGGGAAACCAGGCACTGCCCATCACCTGCCCAATACCATCCCTACAGTGATCATGGTGGGGGCAGTATCATGTCTGGAGGAAACCAGGCACTGCCCATCACCTGCCCAATACCATCCCTACAGTGATCATGGTGGGGGCAGCATCATACTGTGGGGAAAGGGAGACTGTTGGGGTTGAGGGAAAGCTAAATGGAGCAAAGTACATTCATATTAAACGTTTATACTAACAGATTCTGCATTATTACAAACAATTGGTCCCCTAACAGGGAGAACCATAAACCCACGGATTAGGTAGTGCCAGCCTCTCCCCTTTTTCAGACTTCCTCCTCTGCACAGTCTCCAATTTAATTTGAGCATGGCAACCCTTCAAATTAGCTCACAAAACAAGCTGTTAATCTTATAAAAATATGGCAAAGACACTTAGATCCAGATTGTGAAGTAAGTAAAGCAGCTGGGGCATCCAGATCATCATTACAAGATTACCTCTGCCTACAAATGACAAGGACAATTTACACCAGGCCTCCAGCTTCCGCTGAAGTTTAGACAGTAGAGGGGGTTAAATTCAGTCTCTTAAAATCAGGTACCTGGTTCGACACTGTAACCCCCAAATACTTAAACTCCCATACTACCTCCAGCTTCATCCCATCCAATGAAGGCCCATCCCCTGACACAGGCATCAACATAGACTTGGACCAATTAAAGGAATACTCCGCCCCTAGACATCTTATCCCCCATGCAAAGCATTTGGGATAAGATGTCTGATTAGGGGGGGTCCCACAGCTGGGACACCCGCAATTTCTGTGCAGCACCCGACGTTCTTTTGGGAGGCTGAGTGCGGGCTGCGGGGGTTGTGATGTCACGGGCACACCCCTTGTGGCATTTCACCACTCCCCCTCAATGCAAGTCTATGAGAGGGGGGGCATGGCATAGACTTGCTGTGAGGGGGCGTGGCATCACGCCATGAGGGGTATGCCCATAACGTCACGACCCCCGCTGCCCGCTCAAAGCATTCAGAACATTTTGCTGGGGCAGCGGAGTACCCCTTTAATGGTCAAGCCAGAGAATTGACCAAAACTGGTAATGACAGACATGGAGACAGGCAAGGAGGTAGGAGCAGAGCCCAAAAACAGAAGAGCATCTTTAGCGTAGAGGTCGACCTTTTTCTCAATCTCACCCCAGCGAAACCCAGACACACCGGGATGAGCACGTAGTGCCACTGCCAGTGGCTCTATCTCCAAGGCAAACAACAAAGGGGAGAGTGGGCACCCCTGCCTCATCACCCTCCCCAAGGCAAAGGGCTCTGAGAAGCAGCCATTAACCTGCATCCTGGCCGTAGGGGCATAATACAGTAAGCAGACCCGGAAAAGGAACCCCTCCCCTATTCCAAACCGGTCAACACTGCCCATAAATAATCCCACTCAACGCTGTGAAATGCCTTAGCTAAATTCAAGGAGCAGATCGCTCAGTCAGCGGGGTTATCTATGGGTAGCTGGAGAGTAAGATATAGTCTACGAATATTAAAAATGTACTCCGCCCCTAAAAATCCTATTCCCTATCCAAAGGATAGGGGATAACATATTTGATCGTGGGGTGGCAGCAGTCGTAAGGTCACGCCATGCCCCCTCATGACGTCATGCCAGGCCCTCTCAGTTCATGTCTATGGAAGGGGACGTGACCTTGACATCAGTGGGGAGCAAAGAGATGGGCCATTACGACTCAATGGACTTAATGTCAACAATGGATTCTTACCAGGCTTTAAGATAACTGCCATAATAGCCTCCGGCATACCATCAGAAGTTGGGGTACAGACATATTCTTAAAAATAACCTGATCCAGAGCGCTCTGGATCACAGTCTGGGCTGAATGTTTATCTTCCAACAAGACAATGAACCTAAGCAGAAGGCCAGGACAACACAGGAGCGGCTTAGGGACAATCTGTGAATGTCCTTGAGTGGCCCAGCCAGAGCCCGAACCCAATGGAACATTTCTGGTGAGACTGAAATATGGCTTCACCGACAGTCCCCATTCAACCTGACAGAGCTGAGAGGATCTACAGAGAAAGACTTCTGGATACATTGTATGTAGTGACCGGGGGGTAAAGACTTTCTGGATACATTGTATATAGTGACCGGGGTGAAGACTTTCTGGATACATTGTATATAGTTATTAGAGGTGAAGACTTTCTGTATACATTGTATATAGTGACCGGGGGTGAAGACTTTCTGGATACATTGTATATAGTAACCGGGGGTGAAAACTTTCTAGATACATTGTATATAGTGACCAGGGTGAAGACTTTCTGGATACATTGTATATAGGGACTGGGAGTGAAGACTTTCTGGATACATTGTATATAGTGACCAGGGGTGAAAACTTTCTGGATACATTGTATATACTGACCGGGAGTGAAGACTTTCTGGATACATTGTATATAGTGACTGGGGGTGAAGACTTTCTGGATACATTGTATATAGTGACCGGGGGTGAAGACTTTCTGGATACAATGTATATAGTGACCGGGAGTGAAGACTTTCTGGATACATTGTATATAGTTACTGGGGGTGAAGACGTTCTGGATATATTGTATATAGTGACCGGGGGTGAAGACGTTCTGGATACATTGTATATAGTGACCAGGGGTGAAGACTTTCTGGATACATTGTATATAGTGATCGGGGGTGAAGACTTTCTGGATACATTGTATATAGTGACCGGGGGTGAAGACTTTCTGGATACATTGTATATAGTGACCGGGGTGAAGACTTTCTGGATACATTGTATATAGTGACCGGGGGTGAAGACTTTCTGGATACATTGGATATAGTGACCGGGGTGAAGACTTTCTGGATACATTGTATATAGTGATCGGGGGTGAAGACTTTCTGGATACATTGTATATAGTGACTGGGGGTGAAGACTTTCTGGATACATTGTATATAGTGACCGGGGGTGAAGACTTTCTGGATACATTGTATATAGTGATCAGGGGTGAAGACTTTCTGGATACATTGTATATAGTGACCGGGGTGAAGACTTTCTGGATACATTGTATATAGTGACCAGGGTGAAGACTTTCTGTATACATTGTATATAGTGATCGGGGGTGAAGACTTTCTGGATACATTGTATATAGTGATCGGGGTGACGACTTTCTGGATACATTGTATATAGTGATCGGGGTGAAGACTTTCTGTATACATTGTATATAGAGACCGGGGTGAAGACTTTCTGGATACATTGTATATAGTGACCGGGGTGAAGACATTCTGGATACACTGTATATAGTGACCGGGGTTAAGACTATCTGGATACATTATATATAGTGACCGGGGGTGAAGACTTTCTGGATACATTGTATATAGTGACCGGGGGTGAAGACTTTCTGGATACATTGTATATACTGACCGGGGTGAAGACTTTCTGGATACATTGTATATAGTGACCGGGGTGAAGACTTTCTGGATACATTGTATATAGTGACCAGGGTGAAGACTTTCTGTATACACTGTATATAGTGACCGGGGTGAAGACTTTCTGGATACATTGTATATAGTGACCGGGGGTGAAGACTTTCTGGATACATTGTATATAGTGACCGGGGTGAAGACTTTCTGGATACATTGTATATAGTGACCGGGGGTGAAGACTTTCTGGATACATTGTATATAGTGACCGGTGGTGAAGACTTTCTGGATACATTGTATATAGTGACCGGGGGTGAAGACTTTCTGGATACATTGTATATAGTGATTGGGGGGGTGAAGACTTTCTGGATACATTGTATATAGTGACCGGGGTGAAGACTTTCTGGATACATTGTATATAGTGACCGGGGGTGAAAACTTTCTAGATACATTGTATATAGTGACCAGGGTGAAGACTTTCTGGATACATTGTATATAGGGACTGGGAGTGAAGACTTTCTGGATACAGTGTATATAGTGACCAGGGGTGAAAACTTTCTGGATACATTGTATATACTGACCGGGAGTGAAGACTTTCTGGATACATTGTATATAGTGACTGGGGGTGAAGACTTTCTGGATACATTGTATATAGTGACCGGGGGTGAAGACTTTCTGGATACAATGTATATAGTGACCGGGAGTGAAGACTTTCTGGATACATTGTATATAGTGACTGGGGGTGAAGACGTTCTGGATATATTGTATATAGTGACCGGGGGTGAAGACGTTCTGGATACATTGTATATAGTGACCGGGGGTGAAGACTTTCTGGATACATTGTATATAGTGATCGGGGGTGAAGACTTTCTGGATACATTGTATATAGTGACCGGGGGTGAAGACTTTCTGGATACATTGTATATAGTGACCGGGGTGAAGACTTTCTGGATACATTGTATATAGTGACCGGGGGTGAAAACTTTCTGGATACATTGTACATAGTGACCGGGGTGAAGACTTTCTGGATACATTGTATATAGTGATCGGGGGTGAAGACTTTCTGGATACATTGTATATAGTGACTGGGGGTGAAGACTTTCTGGATACATTGTATATAGTGACCGGGGGTGAAGACTTTCTGGATACATTGTATATAGTGACCGGTGGTGAAGACTTTCTGGATACATTGTATATAGTGACCGGGGGTGAAGACTTTCTGGATACATTGTATATAGTGATTGGGGGGTGAAGACTTTCTGGATACATTGTATATAGTGACCGGGGTGAAGACTTTCTGGATACATTGTATATAGTGACCGGGGGGTGAAGACTTTCTGGATACATTGTATATAGTGACCGGTGGTGAAGACTTTCTGGATACATTGTATATAGTGACCGGGGGTGAAGACTTTCTGGATACATTGTATATAGTGATTGGGGGGTGAAGACTTTCTGGATACATTGTATATAGTGACCGGGGTGAAGACTTTCTGGATACATTGTATATAGTGACCGGGGTGAAGACTTTCTGGATACACTGTATATAGTGACCGGGGTTAAGACTATCTGGATACATTGTATATAGTGACCGGGGTGAAGACTTTCTGGATACATTGTATATAGTGACCAGGGTGAAGACTTTCTGTATACACTGTATATAGTGACCGGGGTGAAGACTTTCTGGATACATTGTATATAGTGACCGGGGGTGAAGACTTTCTGGATACATTGTATATAGTGACTGGGGGTGAAGACGTTCTGGATATATTGTATATAGTGACCGGGGGTGAAGACGTTCTGGATACATTGTATATAGTGACCGGGGGTGAAGACTTTCTGGATACATTGTATATAGTGATCGGGGGTGAAGACTTTCTGGATACATTGTATATAGTGACCGGGGGTGAAGACTTTCTGGATACATTGTATATAGTGACCGGGGTGAAGACTTTCTGGATACATTGTATATAGTGACCGGGGGTGAAGACTTTCTGGATACATTGTATATAGTGACCGGGGTGAAGACTTTCTGGATACATTGTATATAGTGATCGGGGGTGAAGACTTTCTGGATACATTGTATATAGTGACTGGGGGTGAAGACTTTCTGGATACATTGTATATAGTGACCGGGGGTGAAGACTTTCTGGATACATTGTATATAGTGACCGGGGGTGAAGACTTTCTGGATACATTGTATATAGTGATCAGGGGTGAAGACTTTCTGGATACATTGTATATAGTGACCGGGGTGAAGACTTTCTGGATACATTGTATATAGTGACCGGGGTGAAGACTTTCTGGATACATTGTATATAGTGACCAGGGTGAAGACTTTCTGTATACATTGTATATAGTGATCGGGGGTGAAGACTTTCTGGATACATTGTATATAGTGATCGGGGTGAAGACTTTCTGGATACATTGTATATAGTGATCGGGGTGAAGACTTTCTGTATACATTGTATATAGAGACCGGGGTGAAGACTTTCTGGATACATTGTATATAGTGACCGGGGTGAAGACTTTCTGGATACACTGTATATAGTGACCGGGGTTAAGACTATCTGGATACATTATATATAGTGACCGGGGGTGAAGACTTTCTGGATACATTGTATATAGTGACCGGGGGTGAAGACTTTCTGGATACATTGTATATACTGACCGGGGTGAAGACTTTCTGGATACATTGTATATAGTGACCGGGGTGAAGACTTTCTGGATACATTGTATATAGTGACCAGGGTGAAGACTTTCTGTATACACTGTATATAGTGACCGGGGTGAAGACTTTCTGGATACATTGTATATAGTGACCGGGGTGAAGACTTTCAGAATACATTGTATATAGTGACCGGGGGTGAAGACTTTCTGGATACATTGTATATAGTGACCGGGGGGGGGGGGGGTGAAGACTTTCTGGATACATTGTATATAGTGACCAGGGTGAAGACTTTCTGTATACATTGTATATAGTGATCGGGGGTGAAGACTTTCTGGATACATTGTATATAGTGATCGGGGTGAAGACTTTCTGGATACATTGTATATAGTGATCGGGGTGAAGACTTTCTGTATACATTGTATATAGAGACCGGGGTGAAGACTTTCTGGATACATTGTATATAGTGACCGGGGTGAAGACTTTCTGGATACACTGTATATAGTGACCGGGGTTAAGACTATCTGGATACATTATATATAGTGACCGGGGGTGAAGACTTTCTGGATACATTGTATATAGTGACCGGGGGTGAAGACTTTCTGGATACATTGTATATACTGACCGGGGTGAAGACTTTCTGGATACATTGTATATAGTGACCAGGGTGAAGACTTTCTGGATACATTGTATATAGTGACCAGGGTGAAGACTTTCTGTATACACTGTATATAGTGACCGGGGTGAAGACTTTCTGGATACATTGTATATAGTGACCGGGGGTGAAGACTTTCTGGATACATTGTATATAGTGACTGGGGGTGAAGACGTTCTGGATATATTGTATATAGTGACCGGGGGTGAAGACGTTCTGGATACATTGTATATAGTGACCGGGGGTGAAGACTTTCTGGATACATTGTATATAGTGACGGGGGGTGAAGACTTTCTGGATACATTGTATATAGTGATTGGGGGTGAAGACATTCTGGATACATTGTATATAGTGACGGGGGTGAAGACTTTCTGGATACATTGTATATAGTGATCGGGGGTGAAGACTTTCTGGATACATTGTATATAGTGACCGGGGGTGAAGACTTTCTGGATACATTGTATATAGTGACCGGGGTGAAGACTTTCTGGATACATTGTATATAGTGACCGGGGGTGAAGACTTTCTGGATACATTGTATATAGTGACCGGGGTGAAGACTTTCTGGATACATTGTATATAGTGATCGGGGGTGAAGACTTTCTGGATACATTGTATATAGTGACTGGGGGTGAAGACTTTCTGGATACATTGTATATAGTGACCGGGGGTGAAGACTTTCTGGATACATTGTATATAGTGACCGGGGGTGAAGACTTTCTGGATACATTGTATATAGTGATCAGGGGTGAAGACTTTCTGGATACATTGTATATAGTGACCGGGGTGAAGACTTTCTGGATACATTGTATATAGTGACCGGGGTGAAGACTTTCTGGATACATTGTATATAGTGACCAGGGTGAAGACTTTCTGTATACATTGTATATAGTGATCGGGGGTGAAGACTTTCTGGATACATTGTATATAGTGATCGGGGTGAAGACTTTCTGGATACATTGTATATAGTGATCGGGGTGAAGACTTTCTGTATACATTGTATATAGAGACCGGGGTGAAGACTTTCTGGATACATTGTATATAGTGACCGGGGTGAAGACTTTCTGGATACACTGTATATAGTGACCGGGGTTAAGACTATCTGGATACATTATATATAGTGACCGGGGGTGAAGACTTTCTGGATACATTGTATATAGTGACCGGGGGTGAAGACTTTCTGGATACATTGTATATACTGACCGGGGTGAAGACTTTCTGGATACATTGTATATAGTGACCGGGGTGAAGACTTTCTGGATACATTGTATATAGTGACCAGGGTGAAGACTTTCTGTATACACTGTATATAGTGACCGGGGTGAAGACTTTCTGGATACATTGTATATAGTGACCGGGGTGAAGACTTTCTGAATACATTGTATATTGTGACCGGGGGTGAAGACTTTCTGGATACATTGTATATAGTGACCGGGGGGGGGGGGTGAAGACTTTCTGGATACATTGTATATAGTGACCGGGGGTGAAGACTTTCTGGATACATTGTATATAGTGACCGGGGGTGAAGACTTTCTGGATACATTGTATATAGTGACCGGGGTGAAGACTTTCTGGATACATTGTATATAGTGACCGGTGGTGAAGACTTTCTGGATACATTGTATATAGTGACCGGGGGTGAAGACTTTCTGGATACATTGTATATAGTGATTGGGGGGTGAAGACTTTCTGGATACATTGTATATAGTGACCGGGGTGAAGACTTTCTGGATACATTGTATATAGTGACCGGGGGGTGAAGACTTTCTGGATACATTGTATATAGTGACCGGGGTGAAGACTTTCTGGATACATTGTATGTTGCGTTTCTTTCCTGACTGAACATCTTGCGTCATTTCCCCCTTTATGTTTCTCACCTGAGGTATATGGAAAAGTCCCAGCAGATTGGCCACTGCGGTAGATATTCCGGAGCCGGTGGCCCCTACCACAGCTATGGTGGAGGGCATGTGCTCTGAACAATTACAGAAGTCGTCCAGGTTCAGGGAGTCGATCTTGTTCTGAGCCACGAAGCTGAGCGTGGCCTCCAGGGCCTTGGATACCGTGTTACAAGTGTCGAAGATCCTGTACCCGAGGGTGATGTTGGGCAGCAGGGTGGTGGAGTTGTTAATTTCTTCGATTGCGAATATCATGGCCTGTAACCAGCGGAAGCCGCGGAAGTTGTATCTGCAAGAAAGAGGAAGACAAAGCAACCGTGAGAAAAGGAGCGAAAATAAAAGATTTCTTATTACGTCATCACATGAATGAGTTACAGCCCTCATGATCTCCAACACTTCTAAGGGAAAAGCTACGGAAACTGGCACCTAGTCACAGGACCAACACCCATCGGGGGCATCGGCGGTCATGACAATGTACAGTATTGTATCCAGCCAAGGAGGAAACTCCCCCATAACCTCCATCCTTGACTGATTTCCTGAATGGTTTTATTTCAGCCTCACAATAACAACTTGGAGAAGTCATATTGAGGACAGTCACGATAGTGCTTGACAGCCTGAGACCCAGATCTACAGTAGATATATATGAAACATAACGTGTCACGTGTGTATGTATGTGTGTATTTACTGTATGGATGTATGTACCGTGTGTATGTGTGTATGTATGTGTGTATTTACTAGGGATCGACCGATTATCGGTATGGCCGATATTATCGGTCGATAATCACGATTTTGGGCATTATTGGTATCGGCAATTACCTTGCCTATAAGCCGATAATGCCCCGCCCCCCGCACCGCCCCCACCGCACCGCGACCGCCCCCCCGATCGGCCGCCCCGCAGCGTGACCGCCCCGCCCGATCCGCCGCACCGCACCGCGACCACCCCCCGTAGTGCTGGGCGGTATACCGGTATGGATTTTTGCCCATACCGCTATACCGGTCGGGCCCCTCCCCCACCCTCCGAGTCAATAAAAAAATAATTAAACTTACCCGTAATGGGGGTGGTCCGGGCCATCCATCCTCCCTTCCTGTAGTGTCCGGCGGCATTCCAGGTGGAGGGTGAACCGGTCCGGGCTGTCCTTCTCCGGCGGTCATCTTCTCCACTCCGGGCAGGCTCCGGCCTAGTACGCTGCATAGACGCCGCTACGCCATGACCTCAGGTGCGTCACTGCGGACGGGCGTCACTGCGTAGCGGCGTCTATGCAGCGTACTAGGCCGGAGCCTGCCCAGAGTGGAGAAGATGATCGCCGGAGAAGAAGGACAGCCCGGACCGGTTCACCCTCCACCCGGAATGCCGCCGGACACTACAGGAAGGGAGGATGGATGGCCCGGACCACCCTGACAGGTAGGGGGAGAGAAGCGGGTGGTGGCGGCGGCGGCGGCGGCCTATGGCACCGCAAAAGCCACTGCAGTGCATTGATTTAAAGCGCCCGCTTTAAATCAATGCTCTGCAGCGGTGTCGAGGGGGGATAAATAGCCGATAACTTATTCCGGAATATCGGTATAAGTTATCGGCTATCGGCCCTAACCTCCAACGATTATCGGTATCGGCCCTAAAAAAACGATATCGGTCGATCCCTAGTATTTACTGTATGGATGTATGTATGTACTGTATGTATGTGTGTATTTACTGTATGTATGTAAGTATGTACTGTGTGTATTTACTGTATGGATGTACTGTATGTATGTATGTGTGTATTTACTGTATGTATGTATGTACTGTATGTATGTGTGTATTTACTGTATGTATGTATGTACTGTGTGTATGTATGTATGTATTTACTGTATGTATGTATGTATGTACTGTGTGTATGTATGTGTGTATTTACTGTATGGATGTATGTATTTACTGTATGTATGTAAGTATGTACTGTATGGATGTATGTACTGTATGTGTGTATGTATGTGTGTATTTACTGTATGTATGTATGAACTGCGTGTATGTATGTGTGTATTTACTGTATGGATGTATGTATGTACTGTATGTATGTATGTATGTATGTACTGTGTGTATGTATGTATTTACTGTATGTATTTACTGTATGTATGTAAGTATGTACTGTGTGTATTTACTGTATGGATGTATGTACTGTATGTGTGTATGTATGTGTGTATTTACTGTATGTATGTATGAACTGCGTGTATGTATGTGTGTATTTACTGTATGGATGTATGTATGTACTGTATGTATGTATGTATGTATGTATGTACTGTGTGTATGTATGTATTTACTGTATGTATTTACTGTATGCATGTAAGTATGTACTGTGTGTATTTACTGTATGGATGTATTTACTGTATGTGTGTATGTATGTGTGTATTTACTGTATGTATGTATGAACTGTGTGTATGTATGTGTGTATTTACTGTATGTATGTATGTATGTACTGTATGTATTTACTCTATGTATGTATGTATGAACTGTGTGTATTTACTGTATGGATGTATGTACTGTATGTGTGTATGTATGTGTGTATTTACTGTATGTATGTATGTATGTATGAACTGTGTGTATTTACTGTATGGATGTATGTACTGTATGTGTGTATGTATGTATGTATTTACTGTATGTATTTACTGTATGTATGTAAGTATGTACTGTGTGTATTTACTGTATGGATGGATGTACTGTATGTGTGTATGTATGTGTGTATTTACTGTATGTATATGTGTGTATTTACTGTATGGATGTATGTATGTACTGTATGTATTTACTGTATGTATGTATGTATGAACTGTATGTATGTGTGTATTTACTGTATGTATGTATGTATGAACTGTATGTATGTGTGTATTTACTGTATGTATGTATTTACTGTATGTATGTATGTATGTCTGTATTTACTGTATGGATGTATGAACTGTGTGTATGTACTGTTTATGTATGTATGTGTGTATTTACTATATGTATGTACTGTGTGTATGTATGTGTGTATGGATGGATGTATGTATGTATGTATGTACTGTATGTATGAATGTACTGTATGGATGTATGTATGTGTGTATCTACTGTATGTGTGTATATTTATGCATGTATGTGTGTATGTAATGTATGTGTGTATGTACAGTATGTATGTATGTTTTTACTGTATGTATGGATGTACTGTATGTGTATTTGTATGTATGTGTTTATGTATTGTATGTGTATATGTATGTATGTGTGCATGTATGTACCGTGTTTCCCGGAAAACCCTAAACCCTACCCCGAAAGTAAGCCCTAGCAGGATTATGGGGTAGGGCTGCAATATAAGCCCTACCCCGAAAATAAGACCTAGTCCAGGGGTAATCAGCTGGCGGACCGCGGTCCAGATCCAGACCGTGGCCGCCTTTAATGCCCGCAGACCCCACATGGCCACCATAGTAATGCCCGCAGACTCCACACACCTCCCCCCCCCCCTCCGGCCACCACAGTAATGCCTGCAGACCCGACACCGTGCCCGGCCACAGTGCGGCAATGCCCGCAGATTCCACATTCCCCCGGCAACCCCAGTAATACCCGCGGCCCCCCCTAGAATCTGATGACGTTGATCACCAAAGACCGGATCCAAAGAATTTCGGTACAACAGTCCTTTGTGCACAAACAGTCCCTTCCTCTGTCGCCACAGACGTTTCAGCTCGTAGCCACACTGGGCTCGGCGTAGACGGGTTGGTACCTTTTTTGCCAGAAGGTAGTCCAAAAGATCCCCATGACTCAACATTCATCCTGAAGAGTCTTCTAGGTGTATAGGTCTTCTTTAACCTTTTTGGACCTGGGTTCACCGTCCAGGAGGGCGGTCACAACATACTGGTTCACGAACTGTTGATAGAATGGGGACACCTCCACGTCTTCCCACACGTCTTCAACAGGAGGTTCTTCGCCGGGGGTCATCCTAGACAGTACATCGGCATTGACATTCGACTTGCCGCTTCTGTACTTGATGGTGAAACTGTAATTGGCTAATCTCGAAGCCCAACGCTGCTCGATGGCACCCAACTTGGGAGTGTTCAGATGGGCCAACGGGTTAGTATCCATGTAGACAGTAAATGGCGTGGTGGCCAAATAGTCTTTGGACTTTTCTTCACGGCCCACACCAGGGCGAGAAGTTCCAACTTGAATGAGCTGTAATTCGCATTGTTCTTCTCTGCTCCTTGCAGGTTACGACGGGCAAAGGCAATTACTCGCTCTTGTCCTTCCTGGACTTGGGACAAGACTGCTCCTAGATGTTCAAAACTGGTATCAGTATACAGCCAGAACAGCTGACTGTAGTCTGGATATGCCAAGATGGGTGGTTCTGTCAGCAGACTTTTGAGAGATTGAAACGCCGTCTCTTGCTCTTTGCCCCATTCAATAGGTAGTCTTCCAGTGTAGTTCTCCTTTGCCATACCCCGTAAGAGTGCTGTGAGGGGTTCTGCAAACTGGGCGAAGTGGGGAATAAAACGGCGGTAGTAGCCGGCAAATCCCAAGAAGCTCCTCACATCTTTCACTGTGTGCGGGGATGGCCAGTTCTTGACAACTTCCACCTTTTCTGGATTAAGTTGGACTCCCTCTGTACTGACAACATGACCCAAGTAGTGGACCTGAGGTTTGATCAGGTGACACTTTGATGGTTTGATCTTCAGCCCATGCTTGGGCACCTTTCCATCAGACACTGGAATGTAGCAGGGGCATTGCACAGTGCAAACAGCATACTTTTAAACTCGAACAGTCCCATGGTTGTCAAAAAGGCGGTCTTCTCCCCATCTTCCACGGCCATGGGCACTTGCCAATATCCACTGGTTAAGACCAGGGTGGAGAAGTAAGCAGCAGACCCGAGGGTGGTGAGTGACTCCTCGATCCTTGGCTATGGATAAGCGTCCTTATGTGCGACATTGTTCAATTTCCTGTAGTCGACACAGAAGCGGATGGTTCCGTCCTTTTTCTTGACTAGGACAAGTGGCGCCGACTTTACCCTTTCAGGTACTACCTCTGTACAGTTCACAGTAGCAGATAACAGTCTTTTCTTCACCTCCCCCTCTATTTCACAAGTGCCACGAGTAAACCACTTTTAATTTGCAAAGTCCCGTACACTTTCTGGCAAACACTTAAATTGCATCGGCATGCAGACAATATTGGACACAGTTCAGACTAGGGGAGGACGCACACCCGTATCCTGTTTGTGACCTCAAAAGTTGATGTAGCAGGGTGTGATGAGAGCAGATGTTGTTACCCTAGGGGCAGATGGCATTAACCCCTTGTATTTGTGACTCCAGGGAGTGGTTTAGCCTAAAACCAGCCAAAGGTATACCGCTAGATCCTGGGCTAGGCACGGGGGCAATATAGACTCCGACGCCAAGTTACGGACAACGGTAGCTTTGCTGAGGGTAAACAGTTGGTAAAGTCTATACAGTTCAGCCAGGGCCCAAATGAGGTGACCAGTGACACAGAGACCTTAAGGGCTTGCTGGGACTTGTACTAGGACTGGAAAATTGAATGCAGACCACGCTAACTTGACAGATGACAGGGAATGGCTTGACTTTACTCATAAAGCTGTGACTTTAGTTTACTTGAATTGATGGTGGCTGCAGGACTGGACTTAGAGGTCTCCAACACTCTGGACACACACACTATGTGACTGCACTGGACCTCAGCTTAGCAGAAGAGCTTAAAGAGAGAGAAGCTCCACCCACAGCTTATATGGGGGAGACTAGCAGGGAGCCCATAGGTCACTCTTGGGATCACCTGGTCACTGATACCTCCTGGGTAATAATCACATGACATAACTCTTAAAGATACAACACATTTTATAATACAATACACTGCAGAACATAAGTACAGGGGGGGGGGCTGGGGACACTGAAGGAGGCTGCCGGACAGGACAGCAATGATACGGGGCAACATCTCCCGTACTGGGCCACCACATATGTGTGTATGTACTGTATGTATGTACTGTATGTATGTATATACTGTATGTTTATATGTACTGTATGTATGTACTGTATGTATGTACTGTATGTATGCATGTATGTACTGTATGTATGCATGTACTGTATGTATGCATGTATGTACTGTATGTATGTATATATGTACTGTATGTATGTATGTACTGTATGTATATATGAACTGTATGTATGCATGTATGTACTGTATGTATGTATGTGTGTACTGTATGTATTATATGTATGTGTGTATGTACTGTATGTATGTATGTGTGTGTGTATTTACTGTATGTTTTTGCAATAAAATCAGGCTGGGGGAGACTGCCTGGGAGTTTTATACATCCTGCCACCAAACCAACGTCATGGTAAAGTATGATTTAACTGTCCGGCAGGCAGGTGCAGAGAATAATCAGTGCGGGGGTGGGGGGTTTGGGCAAGGCAGACGGGGGAGAGAAGATTTATTTTGGACTGAGGGAAGAGTGAGAGGTAAGAGTAGATATCAGTGCAGGGGCAGGAAGAAGGCATGGCAGCACTGCTGCAGTAAGGAGTGCGGGAGAACAAACAGCTAATCCCAATCCCCTGAGGAGCCAATCCCATGATGAACTGTAGAGCCAGTCCCATGATGAATTGTAGAGCCAGTCCCCTGATGAACTATGAAGCCAATCCCATTATGAACTGTAGAGCCAGTCCCCTGAGGAACTGTAGAGTCAGTCCCCTGATGAACTGTAGAGCCAATGCCCTGATGAACTGTAGAGCCAATGTCCTGATGAACTGTAGAGCCAATACCCTGATTAACTGTAGAGCCAATTGCCTGATGAACTGTAGAGCCAGTCCCCTGATGAACTGTAGAGCCAGTCCCCTGATGAACTGTAGAGTTAGTCCCCTGATGAACTGTAGAGCCAGTCCCCTGATTAACTGTAAAGCCAAAACCCTGATGAACTGTAAAGCCAGACCCTTGATAAACTGTAGAGACAGTCCCCTGATGAACTGTAGCTTTCATACTCTGATGAACTGTAGAGACAGTCCCCTGATGAACTGTAGCTTTCATACTCTGATGAACTGTAGAGCCAGTCCCCTGATGAACTGTAGAGCCAGTCCCCTGATGAACTGTAGAGCCAGTCCCCCAATGAACTGTAGAACCAGTCACCTGACAAACTGTAGAGCCAATACCCTGATGAACTGTAGAGCCTGTGCCTTGATGAACTGTAGAGCCAGTCCCCTGATGAACTGTAGCTCCAATACCCTGATGAACTGTATAGCCTGTCCCTTGATGAACTGTAGAGCCAGTCCTCTGATGAACTGTAGTGCCAATACCCCGATGAACTGTAGAGCCAATACCCTGATGAACTGTAGAGCCAGTCCCTTGATGGACTGAAGAGCTAGTCCCCTGATGAACTGTAGCTCCAATACCCTGATGAACTTTACAGCCAGTCCCCTCATGAACTGTAGAGCCAGTCCCCCGATGAACTTTAGAGCCAGTCCCCTGACGAACTGTAGTGCCAGTCCTCTGATGAACAGTAGAGCTCGTCTCCTGATGAACTGTAGCTCCAATACCCTGATGAACTTTACAGCCAGTCCCATTATGAACTGTAGAGCCAGTCCCCTGATGAACTGTAGCTCCAATACCCTCATGAACTGTAGAGCCAGTCCCTTATGAGCTGTAGAGCCAATACCCTGATGAACTGTAGAGCCAGTCCCCTGATAAATTGTAGAGCCATTCCCCTGATGAACTGTAGAGCTGATCAGTATCTTTTTACAGGTAACTTCCCTTTCCTGTGCCCCAAGATACTCTGAAGGCCACAGATAACATACTCTTCCTGCCCCCAGGGGAAGTGCAGAGTCAGTCAGCAGCTTTTCACAGGTGACTTCCCCTAGTGTGCGCTGAGGCATTGAGGAGCCAAGCAGAAGCTTCTCATAGGTAAAGTCCCATTCCTGATCCCTGAGGAACACTAGAGCCAGTCACTAGAACACTAGAGCCAAAAGTAACTTCCCCTTCTGTCCCCCGTGGAACTGAAGACCCAGTCAGTAGCTGCTCACGGGTATCTTCATTATCTTTTGCCCCCTGGCACTGAAGATTTATTTAACAGATCTACTGGGGCAGAAGAATGAAATCCTGGGGCAACAAGAAAGGTCCATTAATCCAGGGAAACCCTGATGAATCTACAGTGAGAGGGGCGGGGGTGGTAGTTGTGTTATCAGTATAACAGTATTAATATGCAGAGTATTTCCATACCTACTTTTCCTTTACTGATACAACATATAATTGTGATTATTATAACTTATTATCAGGGCAATATACACTATTAATGGAAAATTCAGCTTTTTTAATAATAATGTATATTTTCTCAGGACGGCCTATGTTTCCGAGTGCCATTCATGACTATTCATGATGTGTGTGAAGCCGGTTATACATGTCAGCTAGCTGGAGGCTAAACATTCCCAATGTTCACATACACACCTGGCTATGCATGAGTAAACAGGAGATAAATCTCTCCGAAAACTAAAGGATCGGGCATAAAAAAATTCAACATGAGAGCGTCATAAAGATGTGTGAAGACTTATAGGCCATTCATGCTCCACAAGGAATTCTGGGAAGAAAGGATATGTAAAGCAGCTCTCTAACACCACCTTTCTCAGGTAGCTTTGCCTTGAAGTCAGTGTTTCACTCCAACTAGAGGTCTTAGAACATGACTAGGAATGTATGCCAAACCAGAAATCTTTCCAGAAGCTAAGAATACCCAGCTGTTTTAGGCTACGTTCAAAGGATGGAATTTCTGTGTGATTTCAATGGGATTCTGCTGCGCTGTTCACATAGAATGTTTCCAGCGTGGAAATTCTGCCAATTCTGGTGTCCGCAGAAAGAATAGACATGCCCATTCTTTCCGCAGACTTCGCATGGAAATGCATTCCTGTCTAAGAGAGGGCGCATTTCCGAGCAGTCCTAGAGCCAGCATGTTGTGCTAGTGCTCCGCTGTCAGCAGAATGTCCGCACATAGATTTCCCGTGCAGATATTCCACAGTGTGAACATAGCCTAAGAGTTCTTCTGGGAGATTTCTGGCTTGTCATACATTCCCAGTCATGTTCTAAGATTAGTTGGAATGAAACACTGACTTTTCATCAGAGGACTGGCTCTACAGTTCATCAGGATATTGGCTCTACAGTTCATCAGGGGATTGGCTCTACAGTTCATCAGGGGACTGGCTCTAGAGTTCATCAGGGGATTGGTTATACAGTTCATCAGGGGATTGGCTATACAGTTCCTCAGGGGTCTGGCTCTACAGTTCATCAGGGGACTGGCTCTACATTCCTCAGTGGACTGGCTCTACAGTTCATCAGGATATTGGCTCTACAGTTCATCAGGGGATTGGCTCTACAGTTCATCAGGGGACTGGCTCTAGAGTTCATCAGGGGATTGGTTATACAGTTCATCAGGGGATTGGCTATACAGTTCCTCAGGGGACTGGCTCTTCAGTTCCTCAGGGGTCTGGCTCTACAGTTCATCAGGGGACTGGCTCTACATTCCTCAGTGGACTGGCTCTACAGTTCATCAGGGGACTGGCTCTACATTCCTCAGTGGACTGGCTCTACATTTCATCAGGGGACTGGCTCTACAGTTCCTCAAGGGTCTGGCTCTACATTTCTCAGGGGACTGGCTCTACAGTTCATCAGGGAACTGGCTATATAGTTCCTCAGGGGACTGGCTCTACATTCCTCAGTGGACTGGCTCTACATTCCTCAATGGACTGGCTCTACATTTCATCAGGGGACTGGCTCTACAGTTCCTCAGGGGTCTGGCTCTACATTCCTCAGGGGACTGGCTCTACAGTTCATCAGGGAACTGGCTCTATAGTTCCTCAGGGGACTGGCTCTACAGTTCATCAGGGAACTGGCTCTATAGTTCCTCAGGGGACTGGCTGTACAGTTCCTCAGGGGACTGGCTTGGATTGGGGCACAGGAAGGAGAAGTTACCTGAAAGAAGCTGAGGATTAGCTCTTCAGTTCCTAAGTGCAAGAAAGGGCAAGTTATCTGTTAAAGAGGACAATGAACATCATATTTGCTACTTACTGGCTCCTTGGTGCCTTGGGACACAGGAAGGGAACGTTACTCGTGAGCAGCTACTTAATGGCCACCTACATGTCAAAAATTGTTGTGTATAAATCCATTTTGTCTCTTTATTTTCTTCCACTGAGCAGTGGATGATATTATTAGTCACTGACTACTCACACACTGCATGAGCAGGAAAGGGATGAGGAAGTGGAGGAATCAGATTACTTCTGTTAAAAAATCTTAATCCTTCAGGTATTTATAAGCTGCTGTATGCTCCACAGGAAGTTCTTTACTTTTTGAGTTTCCTTTCTGTCTGACCACAAGTGCTCTCTGCTGACACCTCTGTCCACATCAGGAACTGTCCAGAGCAAGAGAGGTTTTCTATGGGGATTTGCTCCTACTCTGGACAGTTCCTAAAATGGACAGAGGTGTCAGCAGAGAGCACTGTGGTCAGACAGAAAGGAAATTCAAAAGGAAAAGAACTTCCTGTAGAGCATACAGCAGCTGATAAGTACTGGAAGGATTAAGATTTTTAAATAGAAGTAATTTACAAATCTGTTTAACTTTCTGGCACCAGTTGATTTAAAAAATAAATAAATAAATGTTTTCCAGCGGAGTACGCCTTTAAAAGGGTACTCCACTGCCAAGCTTCTGGAACATTTTTTTTCAGAATGCCGGGTGCGGGCTGCAGGGGTCGAGACGTCACAGCCACGCCCCTCCTGACATTACGCTATGCCCCTCCCATAGACTTGCATTGAGGGGGCGTGATGTAATGTCTCTAGGGGCGTGACCGTGACGTCATGACCCCCTGGCACTGGGGCAGTGGAGTACCCCTTTAAATGTCTTCATATCTTTGGACTGAGAACATGAAACCATTACGGTACCTTACCCCAGAAATAACACTGCATACCGTTCATACCTGTTACACTCCAGGGACTCTGGTCTTGACTCCAAGATCTCATCTTTAGAGTTAACTCCAAAATGAATGGGGAAGAGTCCCCCAAGTATGATGTCTCCCTTCTTCTGGGCCCGGGTGTTGGGCCCATAAGTGGATGTGTCCAAGACGAAGCCTAGCAGCAGTAGGCAGCGGATGTAGTGATTCATCCTTCTCCTTTCTGGTGTCTGGGATCTGAAGAAGGATGTGGAGAACGTGTGGCATGAAGCACAATGTCAGGCTGAGGCTGTGTAAGCTGATAACCGCTGTCCCTGCTATGGATTGTGGAGGCCCACGGCCTCATTTCTACAGTGGAAAAAGGGCAGGAGAGGCTGTCGCTGTAGTGGTAATGTCTCCAACGTGGGTTTTGCCATTGCAGTCCCCAGGTAACCTCAACTTATTGTCATGTGAAAGCCATTTCCCTAAAAAAGAGACAAAAAATAAACAAATGAATTTTAACAAATTAATGCAATGAGGAACATGAGACAAAGGATGGAGTCAACAATGTATTAATAACTAGGCATGTAATGTATGTGCACAGTGACCTCGCCAGCAGAATAGTGAGTACAGCTCTGGAGTATAATACAGGATATAACTCAGGATCAGTACAGGATAAGTAATGTAATGTATGTACACAGTGACCTCACCAGCAGAATAGTGAGTACAGCTCTGGAGTATAATACAGGATATAACTCAGGATCAGTACAGGATAAGTAATGTAATGTATGTACACAGTGACCTCACCAGCAGAATAGTGAGTACAGCTCTGGAGAGAGGGTGTGTTCTGCTGAGCTCCAGAGTTTCCCAGAGAAGCAGTGATTTTCTTCCACCCCTCCCCAGGTGTGTGGCAGACACCTGGGTAGGTTTTCCTGCTATGGAGCCCCGGGAAGCTGGGGCTTCATCTTGCACTCCCCGTTCTCGGCTGGCGGGGTGTGCAAAGGAAAATGCAACAGCCAGTAGTCAGGATGGGGTGAGGAGATCCACCAGGGTCCACAGCCATGTGGGGCCCCCTCCCCCGACCTCAGCTGGGAGCTGCAAAGCTTCCAGCAGAAGCTCATCCAGGCAGCGGAGTGGAAAGGCATCTGCATCTGTTTCCTCAGAACCCCAGCAATGGGGGGTAAAGGGGCCCAGAGAATCCCTGGCCAGCTTTGGGTCCAGAATCCAGGCCAAGATGGCTCAGTATGAACAGCTCGGCAAACAACTAAGAGGCCTCAGAGAGGAGCTGAAGTTTGCAAGTTACCAAGCAAACAATGCAGCAAAGACCAAGAGGGCAGCATTTTCCACCAAGGTGAGAGCTCTGAAGAAACAGGTGGATGAGATTGTGAGGCTGAGATCGGACATTGTGGAGGGAGGTGGTATACTCAGCGAGAAACTTGTGAACAAGGATCGTTTCTCCGGCATGAAGGTCTCAGGACAAGTGAGTAACCAAGATGACTGCCAGAGTGAGGAGGAGGAGATGGAGGGAGGTGAGGAGGGGGATGTGAGTGAGGGGGATATGGATACTGGACCTGTGTGTACCACCACCACTGTTACCCCAGACCCCCCACTTACCCTCAGTGAGGACTATGTAAACCCGGCTCAGGTGGCCTTACCTCCCTCCAGTGAGGATGATGATGATGATGATGATGACGGCAGTGACTGCAGTGATGGCAGCGGCTTGGCAGATGGGGGTCTCCTGCGGGCAATTGTTATGCAGGAGTCCCCCACCCGTCTGGAAAACTTTTCCTTTGGGGATGATTTGGGCCCAGAGGAGAAGGGAAAGAAGAAGAAAGGAAAGGGCAAGAAGAGGAAGAAGACACAAGGAGTTAAGTTTGTCTTTTCTCCCTTCCAGCAGTCTGGGTCGGCTGAAAAGTCGGTTCAGGGTGCTGGGTCCCCCAATCTGCCAGACCCCGTTTCTGTAGTGGAGCGGGGCCAGCATGGGGGATACAGTAGTGCACCCAAAATCGCCGCGGGTGCTATAGAAAAAAAAGGGCACCCTCCTGTGAGGGGGGAGGGTGTCCAGGCACCGGAAAATGGCGGCAGATTCACCCGTTCGGGGGGCGGTCCCCTGGTTAAAGTGGGCGGTACAGGTCCTGGCACTGCAGGGCACTCTCCTGTGAGGGGGGGGAGTGTCCGGGTGCCGGACCTTGTTGGTTCAGGGGGCGGTCCCCTAGATGGCGTGGTTGGTACTAGTTCTGGCGCCAGGGGGCACTCCGCTATAAAGGGGGAGGTTCCCTGCACATCAGCTGTAGCGGGAGTTAGTCCGGAGGGACAGTCTTTTTGCGAGGGGGCGTGGCCACCCATGTCAGAGGCGGAGCCTGTGTCTGCACCCCAAGACACAGGAAGAAAGAACTATGCAGCACAAATCCTGAAACCGGCAACCCTTAAACATGAAGCAAAAGACCCAGCCAGCCCAGTCTGTAACACACCAAGGGAGAGTGAACGCAAGAATGAAAGTGAAAGGAAAAATGTGAATAAAAATGGTAATGTGCAGAATGTGAGTTATGGTGGTGTGCATGGGAGGAGTTGTAGTAGCAGTGTGGATGAGGGGGGTGCAAGCGGAGTGCAAGATAGGGGTGCAAGTAGTGTGCAAGAGAGGGGTACAAGAGGAGTGCAAGAGAGGGGTGCAAGAGGAGTGCAAGAGAGGGGTGCTAGTGAAATACAGGTAAGGAGTGGTAGTGGAATGGCAGAGAGAGGTGTTATGGCTGATGATTCTGTTAAGAGTAAGGGTCCAGGTTTGGCCTCTGGGTCAGTTCCTGGTTCGACTGCCCCCCCGGTAGTGGCTGCTTCTCCCAGAAGCTATGCCAGCGTCACTGCCGGGGGATCAGGGGGATCCCCATCTCCGTCTGGCTCTGGGGGTCACTTGCAACAGCGCCTCCTGGAGGCTCTACGTAGAGGAGACAGGTCAATCCATGTAGAGGGGAGGGGTGAGGTTGACCTGTCTTTTTGGATAGAAAGACATGGCTTAGGCGCCTTCCGAGAACAAAATGGGGAGGTGGTCTGGTCCCTCCCGACATCCGGGCAGGAAAGTGGCCGTAGGAATGTGGTCCGTTTAGTGTGGAGGGGCGAAGATGCGTGTCCGCCTCGGGGTAAGGTGGTTGAGCTCCTCCTCCGGATGGAATTCAGGGCAAGTGACATCTTTGCCCTGATCCACCCCTATGGTACTTCCGAGTTTGACATCAGCTTTGTTCGGCCAGAGGGTTTGGAACTTTTCTGGTCGAATTATGAGGTGGTGAAAAGCGAGCCCGGCTGGCGGGATTTCGCCGTAAAGGCGATATCCCGTCAGAATCTGGCCAAGAAAGTGACCGTATTGACACGTAACGAGTCACTATCTTGCTATGACATCATGACCTGGCTCAGCCGATATGGGGATGTGACGGACATGCCAAAAAAGAACTATGACGAACATGGGATCTGGTCTGGGGCCTGGACGTTTTCCGTCAAACTGAAGCGTTCGGGGAGCACTGTTGCCCACATCCCATCAGCTGCTTTTCTTGGGAGAGACAGAATCCAAGTTTTCTACCAGGGGCAGCCCAAGGTCTGTCACAGATGTGGCAGCCCCACCCACTTTAGCGCAGCTTGTACCGTGCAGGTCTGTGCACTGTGCGGTGGGGTAGGTCATCTTGCCGCATCCTGTAGGCAGATCCGGTGTCATCTGTGTGGTGTCTTAGGACACCCTTTCAGCCGTTGTCCTAGCGCTTTTGCCCGGGCAACTGTCACCTTGGCTGGGGAGAGCAGTAATGTTGCCTCAGCTGGGGAGGGCACGAGTGCGGGTGAAGGTGCAACAGGGTCAGTGAAGAGGAAAAGTCCCGCCAAGCTGAGGCGGGAGGCTAATCGCAGAAGGAGCAGGGAACTGGAGAGTTCCCATGTGGCAGGGGTAGCTTCTGACCCTGCTCCAGAGGTTAGTCCTGAAACTGCTGAGGCCCTGGAGGAAAATGTGCTGGAGGAGGAAGCGAGGAGAATCTGTGGAGAAGAGGGCAGCAAGGCCGATCTTTCCGATTCCTCCCACTTTGAAAGTGTGGATGAGGAGGGTGAAGAGCGGCCAAAAAAGAAGGGCAATAAAAGGGGAAAGAAGAGGTCGGAGCCCTCTAGTCCCCGTGCTACGGACCAGGTCCCAAGCGGAAGCCTACCTGCCCCCCCTCTGATTGATCTGTCTAACCGGTTCTCTGTCCTTGATGACATCTCCTCCCCCTCTTTGGAGGGGGTGGTCGAGGATGGGGTACCTGAAGTGGGGGAGCCTCCAGGGGGAACTGGGCCCTGTCCTGATGGGGCAGTTTCCTCAGGGGATGGGGCCAAACCAGAGCCAGACGGAGATGGGGATTCAAAAATGGACCAATCAGAGTCTAAAAAAAGGCTAAAAGAGAAAGAAGCCTCCTCGTCTGGGGATGAGGGGGTAAAGAAAAGACAGAAGTGAGGGGGTTAGGGCCGTCTAACTCAATCACCCATGATGGCGGCACTCACCCCATTGACGCTGGCATCTATTAACTGTGCCAGTATAAAGTCTGATACGGCTAGATTCGCAGCCTTTGATTTTCTCGGCCGTGTTGAAGCCGATATTTTGTATCTGCAGGAGACCAGGTTGTCAGATCTTGCCTCCCTGGTAAAAGCCAGGAGAGAGTGGAGGTGCGGGCCCTCCCACTGGTCTCTTGCGGCTGAGCCGTATAGTGGGGTGGCGGTCCTTTTTACCGCTCCGGTTGAATGCAGACGGGTTATTGAGTTAGAAATGGGGAGGTGCCTGATCTTAGATGTCCTCATGAAGGGACAGGAGCTCCGGCTCATTAACATCTACGCCCCACAAACCAAGTGGGGCCGCAAAGATCTCTTTATGAGGATCAAGCCCTTCCTTTTTACTAGCCGGCAAGTGATCTTTGGAGGGGACTTCAATACTGTCACAAGGTCCCAAGATAGGAGAGGTTCCAATGGTCCGCTGGCTTACGATAGCATAGCTCTCAATAATATAGTTAGGGAAGCTCGCCTAGAGGACGCCCACATCCGGAGCCCCTCAGGCCACGCGGGTTTCACCTAGCATCGAGGTAGCTGCAGGTCTAGAATAGACAGGTTTTATTTAAAGGAGGAAGCCGTCTCTTCCGCAGTGTCCGTGGTTGAGGTGGAGTTCTCCGATCACTGTATGATTTTGTTTTCCTTGAATGTTTCAGAGACCCCCCGGATGGGTAAAGGTTATTGGAAGCTGAATTCGTCCCTCCTGGAGGAAGCGGAGGTAAGACAGTCCTTTGAGGATTTTCTTCAGAGTCAGGTACCTTTACTGGACCTTTGTAGTAGTAAGTCAGAGTGGTGGGAGATATTCAAAAAGCGGGTTGCGGGGTTCTTCCGCCAGCTCTCGAGCCTCAGGTCCCTGAACAGGTATCGCTTGTATCAGGGTCTGAGGAGGAAACTCGAGCTTCTCGTCTCGACTGGAGGTAGTCGTGATGATATCTCCAGAGTGAAGTCCTTGTTGATGAGGTGTCAGTATGATAGGCACGCATCTTTGGTTTTTGAGAGGGATTTTGGGAAGTACCGCTCGCCCGACCCTTACAGAAACTGCAAGATGTCAGTGAGTAGTAAAATCATCTCAGGACTGATTGATAGTACGGGATCTCTGAATCGGTCCAGATCAGGGATCCTGGAGGTCGTCAGATCCTTCTACTTGCACCTCTTGGGGAGGAAGGATCTAGATCGGGACAAGATGTCGGCTTTCCTGGCTGAAACCATTCCTGAGCCAGGGGTAGACCCCTCTCTTGGCGTTTTGGCAGAAGAGATTAAGGAAGAGGAAGTGAGACTGGCGATCGAGGGGCTTGCCCCCAAGAAGTCGCCAGGTCCGGATGGCTTAACATCCGAGTGGTACAGGACCTTTAAGGAGTCTTTAGCTCCCCTCTTGACTGTGGTATTCAATGAGTGTCTCTCCTCGGGCACTCTGCCTAGGTCAATGAGGAGGTCAGCCCTGATTCTTCTCTCAAAGGGTAAAGATCCTAGCCGGATTGAGAATTGGAGGCCCATAGCTCTCCTCAATACGGACAGGAAGCTTCTGGCCAAGATACTGTTTAATCGGTTGGTGGATTTTGCACCCCGACTCCTTTCGGGGGCCCAGCACTGCTCTGTTCCAGGCCGAAGCACGTTAAGTGCTGTCCTCAGTGTCAGGGAGGCAGTGGAGCGGAGCGGTGCAGGTCTCTGGAAGGGGTACTTACTGTCCTTGGATCAGGCAAAAGCATTTGATCGGGTGAACCATGACTACCTCTGGTCCGTCCTTCTAAGATATGGCTTACCGAGTACTTTTGTTAATTGGCTCAAGATCTTGTATGCAGGGGCAGAGAGTTTCCCGCTGGTGAACGGTTGGTCTGGCCGCTCTTTTGAGGTTGGGTCCGGAGTCCGTCAGGGTTGTCCTTTGAGCCCGCTGTTATACGTGTTCGCAATCGATCCCTTCGTCCGGAGGGTAGATTGTGGACCGTTGGCGGGAGTCGGGATGAGTCTGGCGGAGCCGGATGTCGCCCAGAGAGTTGTGGCGTATGCTGATGATGTCACCATTTTCGTCTCCTCGAGGGGGGAGGTCGATGTGGTGATGTCAGAGGTGGACCGCTACTCGGAGGCTTCCGGGTCTAAGATCAACCGGGATAAGTGTGAAAGTCTCTGGCTGGGAGGGGGGGATCCCACATTTGATCTCCCGGACACCCTTCCGGGGCCCCAAGAATCAGCAAAAGTTTTGGGCATCACATTCGGCCAGGATGATTATCCCACCAAAAACTGGGATGGTAAGCTCCAGGATGCCACTCAGAAGGTGAACCAGTGGAAGGGTTGGTCTATGATCCTCAGGGAAAGGGTACACCTGATCAAATCGTACCTGCTCCCCTTGTTTATCTACCTGGGCAGCGTATGTATCTTGCCAGAGGCTTACTACACTAGGGTCTACAGCCTGTTTTTCCAACTGTTATGGGGGAACAGGATGAACCTAGTCAAGAGGGAGGTTACGTACCGCACGAGGAGACTAGGGGGTTTATCTATGGTAAACCCTGTGGTGTTCTTAACAAACACCTTCTTGAAAGCCAACATCTCAAACCTCTGGTCAGAGAGGGCTTTTCCGTGGGTACTCTCCTGCAGGGAATGGTTTCGGCCTTTCTTCCAGGAATGGGAGACAGGAGGGCAAGTGAAGGACCTCCGTACGCCCCATGGATATCTTCCGGCTTATGCTACCCCGACTCTGAAGGCGATACGTCGGTGGGGTCTGGGAGTGTGGGAGATCAGGACCCAGTCAAGGCAGTTCCTTGACAAACGGGTTCTGTTGACCCACTTCCAGAAGCCTCTGGCGCTCAGGGACTGCCCAGGTCAGGATCTGAGGGTGGGGTTGTTTCTTTTAAACATGAAAAGGATCCCCCAGAAGTTTTGGGACTTGGCCTGGCGCTGCTTTCAGGGGAAGCTATATGTGAGGGACAATTTGAAGTGTAGGAGATCTGATGACCGGGACTGTCCCCGAGAAGAGTGTGTGGACACGCTGGAAAGCATGGACCATTTCCTCCTTCATTGTCCCTTTAATATAGGGGTTTACAACAGGGTGGGCGCTTCCATTGGCTGGAGTCAACTTGCCGGCCTTACCTACCCGGAGTGGGCTTATGGGGCATTCAGGAACCTGGGTGGTCGAGACCGGGGCACTTTATTCTTAGTTAGCTTAGTGATTAGGTACCACACGTGGAACGCACGGTGTTTAGTGTCTACACAGCGTAAAGTCCTCTCCGAGGTGGAGGTCTGTAGGAATATCACAGGTGACCTCGGGAAGATCAGGTCTTTGGAGTATGGCAGTCTTGGTACCAGTAGGGCTTCTCTCCTATGGAGAGGGTTTTCTTTTGATGTGCCCTAGGTACTAGACCTTCTGGGTAGAGTACCCTTGTTTTGGTTAGGGACAGTGATGTAAGGGGACAGGGTTAGGGTGATAGTAGGGTCAGTTTCTATTTTAGGGATAATGGTAGGGTGAGAGGTAGGGAGGTGTTAGGGAAAGTATGTAAATTTTTGTATGTATCAGGATTGCCATCCTTCTTCCTGGTGGTGGGCTAATGCATGTGTACCATAGCTTTTTGTTTTGTTTTCCGATGTTTAGGTTATGAAGGGCTTACAGGCACCGAACTTGGGCCTAGTGTGGGTTATATTGTTTATGTATGTTATAAAGTTGGTTATGGTTAAGTTGGTTGGGAGGAGTTCTAGGTTGGGTGGGTGTATTTGGTGGGTGGTGTTTTTTTTTTTTTTGGTGGACCTGGCATCGGTCAGTCGTGGCTGGACATTGAGAACTGTGGACTCTGACCCATGTACAGAAGGGCGGGTGGTGTGGGTGAAGGGATAGTTTAGAGTAAGATGTTTTATTGTATATTTAGGTGTGTTTCCTGTATAATAATAGGTGTGTATATAGTGTATATGTATAAATTGTGTACATTACATGTAATTACTATAAAAATATATATATAATTTTTTTTTTTTTTTTTTTTTTTTTTTTAATCTTGATTTGTGAATTATATATTGTTTATATTGTGTTTATAGTAGAGATAGATATGGCAGTCGAACCAGATGTTATTTTTGTAGTAATTTTTGTATCCAGTTGTGGTTTAGGTCTTGTGGGATAACGTAGAAAACTAATGTATATATGTGTGTGTGGAAGGGGGGAAAAAAAAGTGTGTGTGTGTGTGTATATATATATATAACATTTGGTGTGCAGTGGGAGTGTTTTCGGTTTGTAATATGTGATTTTTCCCAAGTTTGGGTGTTTTTTGAGTTGTAGATTAATTTATCTTTATGCCTTTGTAAAGTTATGGATCTGTGATGCATGTGTGTGGCATAGTATTATTATTATTATTATTATTATTATTATTATTATTAGTGTTATAAAAAAAAAAAAAAAAAAAAAAAAAAAAGGGGTGTGGTGTGTAGTGGGAGTGCTTGTTGTGTTTTCTGTGTGTTTGTGTTTTTCCCAAGTCTGGGTGTTTTTGAGTTACAGCTAAATAGTGCTATTTTTATGTTTCTTTTTGGTTATGTAAGTTGAGTATGCATGTGAGTGTGTTGTTAGATATTAGGTTATGTAAGGTGTGTTTCTTTTTGTTAGGAAAACTGGGCTGGCCGGTTAGGCAGGATTTATGTTCTTTTATTTTAAATGTAAAGTTTTGGTTTATGTTATTTCATGTTGCTGTTTTCAGTTATGGCCAAGTTGTGCTGGTTTTGTGTTTTTGTTATGATTTATATTTTTCTAATAAAAGATCTACAGGATATAACTCAGGATCAGTACAGGATAAGTAATGTAATGTATATATACAGTGACCTCACCAGCAGAATAGTGAGTACAGCTCTGGAGGGTGTGGTCGCTAGGTGTGTCTGTTGCTGAGCTCCTGAGACTCCAGACTTCCAGAGGAGAGAGGCTGATTTTTCCACCTGCTTTCCCAGGAAGGTGGCAGATTCCTGGGGGAGCCATCAGCATGAATCCCCTGACCTCCACTCCTCGGTCCAGGCTGGCGAGGGGTGTAGAGGGAAAGCTACCAGCCAGTGCCCCGGCTGGAGGGGTTAGAAGATCTGGCAGGGTCCGCAGCGATGTGGATTCTGTCCCTCCAGCAATGGTTGGAAGCCGCAAGGCTCTCAGCCAGGAAGAAAAGCCTGCAAGCAAGACAAGTTTAAAGAAGGTCTCTGCAGCACAGAAGAGCTCCTCCAAGAGCCAGGTTGTGGAGCAGTGGGGCCAGAGAAAACCCAAGGAGTCTATGGCGACATACAGCTCCAGACTTGCTGCCAAGATTGGTGAGTACGAACTCCTTGGGAAGAAGCTGAGGGAGCTGAGAGAGGAGCTAAAGTTTGCAAAGTATCAGGTGAGCACAACTACCAAGCGGAAGAAACCAGAGTACTCTGCAAGGGTTAAGTCCTTGAGGCTGGAGCTGGAGGAGACTGAGCTGAGGAGAATGGCTGTCCTGGAGGGGAGCGATTTATTTAGGGAGAAACTTCTTAATGAGGATCGCTCCTCCAGGATGAAATCCCCAGTCAAAGAAGAGGAGATTGGGGGTGATTGTTCAGCAGATGAGAGCAGTAGTGAGGATGAGGTCCAAGAAATGGAGGCTGAAGAGGCTAAGGTGCTGGCAAGTGGGGAAGCTGTGGAAGCCAAGCCGCAGCCAATGCAGGGTGTGAACATGTCCCAAGCAAGTCTACCTGCAGGACAAGTGGCATTACCACCTTCATCGGGCGAGAGTGCTGGCGAGGAGGAGGAGGGTTGTGGTGGCGCCCTGCTGGCACAAATTGTAAAGATGGAGTCCCCCATGCATTTGGATAATTTTAGTTTTGGCGACGACCTTGGAGAGGAACAAATAATAAAAAAGAAGAAGAAAAGGCAGAAAAAAACATCTGAGCAAGTAAGCTTGATTTATGTTCCTTTTGTGCACCCTGGGCCGGCTGCAAAGTCAGTTCAGGGTGCAGACCCTGGTAATCTGCCTGTCCCCCCTTCTGCAAATGTGGAGCGGGGCCAGAACACCTGGGATAATAAAGTAAAGATGGGGGAAAGCGCTGACCTCGCTTGTCATAGTAGCGGGGCCAGCACCTGCAAAGATACGGCCAAGGGGCCGGACAGTGTTGCGGACAAGGTAGCATGTCCCCAGTTAGGGGATATTGGCGTTGCGGGGCACTCCTCTGCAGGTGAGGGGGGGAGTGTCCAGGTGGCAGAGGTTGGTATGGAGCTCGGGCGGCCGGGCAATTATAAAGACAAGGGAGAGGGCAGCTCCCAGAACAGGTCTGGCACTGCAGGGCACTCCTCTGCAGGCAAAGGGGGGAGTGTCCAGGTGTCTGGAACCGGAGCGCCATTCTCGGCGGCCCAGTCAGCGGTGTCTGGCTCTTTTGAGTTGTGGCGCTGTGGTGGGGCTGCTGTGGGTGGAGCTGGCGGTGGAGGACTGGTACCACAGGAACATGGACATGATACAACCCATGCAATGTTAGTAGCAGTTAAAGAAATTGAAGCCGAGGTATTGGCGGAGGCCGAGGGCAAAGTATGCGACAAAGCAGCTTCTTCCGATATTTCTAAAGGGAAGACTGCTGCAAGGTTGAGTGTGCCCAATGAAGCCAATGATGCAAGTTTAAAGCCCGGCATCATAAAGCCAGCAAGATTATATCCCGGCCAGTCCAGTGCAGCTAGGCAGGAGGAGACAAGCACAAGTGTTATGTATAATGTTACTGCCTCTACTGTTGTTTCTGGGGGGAGTGGTGTCGGTCCGGCTGCCCCCCCGGTAGCGACTGCTCCAATAAGGAGTTATGCTAATGTCGCTGCTGGGGGTCCCAGGGGATCCTCATCTCTTAATCCAGGGGAAGGTAACTTGCAACAGCGCCTCCTGGAGGCTTTAAGGAGAGGGGATAGAACGCTCCAGGTAGAGGACCGGGAGGTCGACTTGTCTTTTTGGATAGAAAGACATGGACTTGGGGCATTCCGAGAGCATAATGGGGAGGTGGTCTGGTCCCTTCCAACAAGCGGGCAGGAGCGTGGCCGGAGGAATGTGGCCCGTCTGGTATGGAGAGGCGGTGATGCATGCCCTTCTAGGGCAAAAGTTGTGGAGCTTCTTTTCCAGATGGGATTCAGGGCTAATGACATCTTTGCTCTGATCCACCCCTTCGGTACCTCTGAGTTCGACATCAGTTTTGTGAAGCCAGAAGGGCTTGAGCTCTTTTGGTCTAATCACGCACTGGTGAAGGACGAGCCTGTCTGGCAGGATTTCGCTGTGAAGGCGGTATCCCGCCAGAGTTTTGTCAAGAAAGTGACCGTTCTGACACGTAACGAGTCTCTTTCTTGCTATGACATAATGACCTGGCTGAGCAGGTATGGGGAGGTGACGGACGTCCCCAAGAAAAATCTGGATGAACATGGCATTTGGTCTGGAGCCTGGACGTTTTCCGTCCGCCTCCGCCGTTCAGGTAACACTGTCGCACACATTCCATCAGCCGCCTTTCTCGGCCACGATAGGATCCAAGTCTTTTACCAGGGACAGCCGAAGCTGTGCCACAAGTGTGGTGATCCCACACACTTTAGCGCAAACTGCACTAAGCAGATGTGCGCATTGTGCGGTGCGGAGGGTCATCTGGCTGCAACCTGTGGCCAGATTCGCTGTAACCTGTGTGGTGACCTTGGTCACCCATTTAGCCGGTGTCCCCGCTCATTCTCCAATGCTGTGACCACCCGGGATGGGGAGAGCAGTGAGGTTGCCTCATCTGGGGTGGGGACCAGCAGAGGAGAAGGGGCACTAGAGCCAATGAAGAAAGTTAAGAACAAGAGCCCCTCTAAGCTTAGGAGGGAGGAGAGGCGCAGAAGGAGCAGGGATCTTGAAAGTTCCCTGGTAGAAGGTGTAGTCCGGGATCCTGCTCCCGACGCTGGCTCAGAGAAGACAGCTGAGGCTCTTGGGGACGCCGAGTTAGGTGAAGAGATAAGGAAACTTCGTAAAGAGGAGGCAAATAGGGCCATTTCCTCAAGTTCCTCTCAATATGAAAGTTTGGATGAGGAAGATGGGAAAGGGCAAAAGGAAAAACAAAAGTGCGGCAGAAGGAGGCAGGGCCAGAGGGTACTCAGGGCATCATCTTCCTCCTCCGGTGTTGCAGGCCAAGTGCCTGGGAAAAGCCTGACCAACCCCCCTCTGATCGTTCTATCCAATAGGTATCGGGCCCTTGGCAAGGACTCTTCCCTTTCTTTGGAGGGGGAGGCTGAGAGTCTTTGTTCAGAGGCGGAGGAACCTCCGGGAGGTGCTGAGCCTGTTCCTTCTGAGGTAACTTCCTTGGGAGGGCAGGTGGCCCCTGGGTCAGGAGATGAGGATCGTGGGATGGATATGTCAGCATCCCTAAAGAGGTCTAAAAAGAAGGAAAGGGGGTCTTCTTCTGATGGGGAAGGGGGGAAGAAGAAGGGTAAGAGGTAAAGGGGATAGGCCATCCAACTCGATCACTCAGGATGGCGGCACTCACCCCATTGACGCTGGCATCCATTAACTGTGCCAGCATTAAGTCTGATATGGCTAGATTTGCAGCCTTTGATTTTCTCGGCCGAGTTGAAGCCGACATTTTGTATCTGCAAGAGACCAGGTTGTCAGATCTAGCCTCCCTGGTAAAAGCCAGGAGAGAGTGGAGGCGCGGCCCCTCCCACTGGTCTCTTGCGGCTGAGCCATATAGTGGGGTGGCGGTCCTTTTTACCGCTCCTGTTGAATGCAGACGGGTTATCGAGTTGGAAATGGGGAGGTGCCTGATCTTAGATGTCCTCATGAAGGGGCAAGAGCTCCGGCTCATTAACATCTACGCCCCACAAACAAAGTGGGACCGTAAAAGCCTCTTTATGAGGATCAAGCCCTTCCTTTTTACAAGTCGGCAAGTGATCTTTGGAGGGGACTTCAATACTGTCACAAGGTCCCAAGATAGGAGAGGCTCCAATGGTCCGCTGGCTTATGACAGTACAGCCCTCAATAGCATAGTTAGGGAAGCTCGCCTAGAGGACGCCCACATCCGGAGCCCCTCAGGCCACGCGGGTTTCACCTATCATCGAGGTAGCTGCAGGTCTAGGATAGACAGGTTTTATTTAAAGGAGGAAGCCGTCTCTTCCGCAGTGTCCGTGATTGAGGTGGAGTTCTCCGATCACTGTATGATTTTGTTTTCCTTGAATGTTTCAGAGACCCCCCGGATGGGTAAAGGTTATTGGAAGCTGAATTCGTCCCTCCTGGAGGAAGCGGAGATAAGACAGTCCTTTGAGGATTTTCTTCAGAGTCAGGTACCTTTACTGGGCCTTTGTAGTAGTAAGTCAGAGTGGTGGGAGATATTCAAGAAGCGGGTTGCGGGGTTCTTCCGCCAGCTCTCGAGCCTCAGGTCCCTGAACAGGTATCGCCTGTATCAGGGTCTGAGGAGGAAACTCGAGCTTCTCGTCTCGACTGGAGGTAGCCGGGAGGATATCTCCAGAGTGAAATCCTTGCTGATGAGGTGTCAGTACGATAGGCACGCATCTTTGGTTTTTGAGAGGGATTTCGGGAAGTACCGCTCGCCCGACCCTTACAGAAACTGTAAGATGTCAGTGAGTAGTAAAGTCATTTCAGGACTGATCGATAGTACGGGATCTCTGAATCGGTCCAGATCAGGGATCCTGGAGGTTGTCAGATCCTTCTACTCACACCTCTTGGGGAGGAAGGATCTAGATCGGGACAAGATGTCGGCTTTCCTGGCTGAAACCATTCCTGAGCCAGGGGTAGACCCCTCTCTTGATGTTTTGGCAGAAGAAATCAGGGAAGAGGAAGTGAGACTGGCGATCGAGGGGCTTGCCCCAAAGAAGTCTCCAGGTCCGGATGGCTTAACATCCGAGTGGTACAGGACCTTTAAGGAGTCTTTAGCTCCCCTCTTGACTGAGGTATTTAATGAGTGTCTCTCCTCGGGCACTCTGCCAAAGTCAATGAGGAGGTCGGCCCTGATTCTTCTCTCAAAGGGTAAAGATCCTAGCCGGATTGAGAATTGGAGACCCATAGCTCTTCTCAATACGGACAGGAAGCTTCTGGCCAAGATACTGTTTAATCGGTTGGTGAAGTTTGCACCCCGGCTCCTTTCGGGGGCCCAGCACTGCTCTGTTCCGGGCCGAAGCACCTTAAGTGCTGTCCTCAGTGTCAGGGAGGCAGTGGAGCGGAGTAGTGCGGGTCTCTGGAAGGGGTACTTGTTGTCCCTGGATCAGGCCAAAGCATTTGATCGGGTGAACCACGAGTACCTCTGGTCCGTCCTCCTGAGATATGGCTTACCGAGTACTTTTGTGAATTGGCTTGTCACCATATATGCAGGGGCAGAGAGTTTCCCACTGGTGAACGGTTGGTCTGGCCGCTCTTTTGAAGTGGGGTCCGGAGTCCGTCAGGGTTGTCCTTTGAGCCCGCTGTTATACGTGTTCGCAATCGATCCCTTCGTCCGGAGGGTAGATTGTGGGCCGTTAGCGGGAGTCGGGATGAGTCTGGCGGAGCTGGATGTCGCCCAGAGAGTGGTGGCGTACGCTGATGATGTCACCATTTTCGTCTCCTCAAGGGTGGAGGTCGAGGTGGTGATGTCGGAGGTGGATCGTTACTCGGAGGCATCCGGGTCCAAGATCAATCGGGATAAGTGTGAAAGTCTCTGGCTGGGAGGGGGAGATCCCACGTTTGATCTCCCGGACACCCTTCCAGGGCTCCAAGAGTCAGCAAAAGTTTTGGGCATCACATTCGGCCAGGATGATTATCCCACCAAAAACCGACTCTGAAGGCGTTACGTCGGTGGGGTCTGGGAGTGTGGGAGATCAGGACCCAGTCAAGGCGTTCCCTTGACAAATGGGTTCTGTTGACCCACTTCCAGAAGCCTCTGGCGCTCAGGGACTGCCCAGGTCGGGATCTGAGGGTTGGTTTAAGTCTTTTGAACTCGAAACGGATCCCCCAGAAGTTTTGGGACTTGGCCTGGCGCTGCTTTCAGGGGAAGCTATGTGTAAGGGACAACCTGAAGTGTAGGAGCTCTGATGACCGGGACTGTCCCCGAGAAGAGTGCGGGAACACGCTGGAAAGCATGGACCACTTCCTGCTTCATTGTCCCTTTAATATAGGGGTCTACAACCGGGTGGGCGCTTCCATCGGCTGGAGTCAACTTGCCGGCCTTGCCTATCCAGAGTGGGCTTATGGAGCATTCAAGATCCTGGGTGGCCGAGATCGGTGCACATTATTTTTAGTTAGCTTAGTGGTTAGGTACCACACGTGGAATGCACGGTGTTTAGTATCTACACAGCGAAAAGTCCTCTCTGAGGTGGAGGTCTGTAGGAATATCACTGGTGACCTCGGGAAGATCAGGTCTTTAGAGTATGGCAGATTGGGTAATAGTAGGGCTTCTCTCCTATGGAGAGGGTTTTCATTTGATGTGCCCTAGATGCTGAACCCTTTGGGGGAGGCACCTTAATTCTGGTTAGGGATAGAGTGGTAGGGTCAGTGTAGGGTCAGTGTGTAGGGACAGCTTAAACTTTAGGGGCAGCGATAGTGTGAGTCTAGGGAAAGTAGGTGAGGGATAGGTTTAAAAATTATTTGGTATCTGGTCTGCCATACTCTGATCCCGGTGGAGGGCTGGCGCATGTCACCTTTAGCTTTTTGTTTTGTTTTAGAGAAATGAGTGTATGAAGGGCTTGCAGGTAACTGAACTTGGGCCTTACAATTGTTATGTTATGTATATAGTAATGTAGTTATATGTATAGTTATGTTATGTCTATAGTTATGTTTATGTTAATAAGTGTATAGTATGTGTTTAAGTAATTATGTTGTGTGGCAAACCTTTTGGTGGCATGGCTGAATAGGCCTTGCTTTTACTTTATTGTATATATGTATATAGGGGGCTATAGAATAGGTTGGGTGGGGGAATGGGGGGTAAGAGGTGAGCTGGGTGGAGCCATTGATGAACAATATTGGACTCCATGATGCCCGGCTCCTGGTGTGGATTATGGACTGGACTGGACATTTATACCATCTCATGGCAAGAGGGGCTGGAGGGGCTTTGGGATTAGATAGTGAAAGAGTTGTTATGGTTATTCATTTACCTGTATTTCTGTATTACCGTATATGTATGCTTATTAATGTTTAGTTACCTTTTGTTTTAGTTAAGGCAGCCGGATCTATTTGTTTTGAAATTTTTTTTTTTTTTTTTTTAATATATATTAGGAGAGGAGGGGTATGAGTGTGATATCCGCTAATGATGGTGGTGAGGATGGGTGTGAGTGAGTGTGGGATCGGAGAGAGGGAGAGAGGGTGAGAGGGTGAGAGGGTGAGAGGGTGAGAGGGTGAGAGGGTGAGAGGGTGAGAGGGAGAGAGAGAGGGAGAGAGGGAGAGAGGGAGAGAGAGAGAGAGAGAGAGAGAGAGAGAGGAAAAGTAAAAAAAAAAAGTCTATGTATGTTTATATGTATGTTTATATGTATGTTTATACGTATGTTTATGTGTATGTTTTGTCTGTAATGTATCTGCTGCCTGTTAGTCAATATCTTCATTATGTCCAGGTTTGGACGGCTTTTATTTCCTATTGCCGGGCATGGCAGAGTTTTTGTTTGTGTATTTGGTGTGAGTTTGGTGTGATGTATGGTGTTGGGGTACACATATTATTTCATTAGTTTATATATACGTGTACGTAATTAGTTTTAGTTGAAACTGGACTGGCTGGTAAAAGTTTAGTTTTTGTTATAATGACAATTTGTCTTATTTTGTTTCATATTTATGGCGCATGTAAGCTGAGTTTATGTTATGTATTATTGATTATGTCTGTTATGTTTTAGATTTTTATAATAAAAAGATTTACAGGATATAACTCAGGATCAGTACAGGATAAGTAATGTAATGTATGTGCACAGTGACCTCGCCAGCAGAATAGTGAGTACAGCTCTGGAGAGAGGTTGTGTTCTGCTGAGCTCCTGAGACTTCCACAGAAGCAGTGATTTTCTTCCGCCCCTCCCCAGGTGTGTGGCAGACACCTGGGTAGGTTCTCCTGCTATGGAGCCCAGGGGATCTGGAGCTTCATCTTGCACTCCCCGTACCCGGCCGGCGGGGGGTGCCAAGGAAAATGCCACGGCCAATAATCCAGACGGAATTAGGAGAACAACCAGGGCTCACAGTAATGTGGTGCCCCCTCCCCCGTCCTCAGCTGGGAGCTGCAAAGCCTCCAGCAAAAGCCCTGCAAGGAAAAGAAGCTCTTCCAGGCAGAGGAGTGCAGTGAAGGCAGCTGTGTCTGGACCCTCACAACCCCAGCAATGGGGGGAAAAGGGGAACAGAGAATCACTGGCGACCTTTGGATCAAGAATCCAGGCGAAGATGGCTGAATATGAACAGCTTGGAAAGCAGCTTCGTGGCCTTAGAGAAGATCTAAAGTTTGCCATCTATCAAGCGGATCAGGCACCTAAGGCAAAGAGATCAGCGTTCAACACCAAGGTGAGGTCTCTGAGGAAAGAGGTGGAGGAGCTTGTGAGGAGGAGATCGGACATTGTGGAGGAGCTTGTGAGGAGGAGATCGGACATTGTGGAGGAGCTTGTGAGGAGGAGATCGGACATTGTGGAGGAGCTTGTGAGGAGGAGATCGGACATTGTGGAGGGTGCTGGGTTTCTTGGTGAGAAGCTAATTCATGAAGAGAGGTTCTCCAGCATGAGGGCCTCCAGAGGTTGTGAAAGTCAGCAAGATGAGGATTGTCGCAGTGAGGAGGAGGAGATGGAGGAAGGTGAAGGAGGTGAGGAGGGCAATGTGAGTGAGGGGGATATGGACACTGTATCGGTATGTGCCACCATTGTTACCCCTGACCCCCCACTTACCCTGAGTGCAGACTATATAAACCCGGCTCAGGTGGCCTTACCTCTCTCCAGTGAGGAGGATGATGGCAGTGACTGCGGTGAAGGCAGCGGCTTGGCAGACGGGGGTCTCCTGCGGGCGATTGTAATGCAGGAGTCCCCCACCTGTCTAGAAAATTTTTCTTTTGGAGACGATTTGGGCCCAGAGGAGGAGAGGAAGAATAAAAAAAAGGGCAAGAAAAGAAAGAAAACTGAGGGACAAGTGAAGTTTGTCTTTTCTCCCTTCCAGCAGTCTGAGTCGGCTGAAAAGTCGGTTCAGGGTGCTGGGTCCCCCAACCTGCCAGACCCCGTTTCTGTAGTGGAGCGGGGCCAGCATGGGGGATACAGTAGTGCACCCAAAATGGCCGTGGGTGCTATAGAAAAAAAAGGGCACCCTCCTGTGAGGGGGGAGGGTGTCCAGTTACCAGAAAATGGCGGCAGATTCACCCGTTCGGTTGAAGTGGACGGTACAGGTCCAGGCGCTGCAGGGCACTCTCCTGTGAGGGGGGGAGTTTCCGGGCACCGGACCTTGTTGGTTCAGGGGGCGGTCCCCTAGGTGACGCGGTTGGTACCAGTTCTGGCGCCAGGGGGCACTCCGCTGTAAAAGGGGAGGTTCCCTGTGCGTCGGCTGTAGCAGGTGTAGCGGGAGTGAGTCCAGAGGGACAGTCATTTTGCGAGGGGGTGCGGCCACCTATGTCAGATGCGGAGCGTGTGTCTGCACCCCAAGAGACGGGAAGAAAGAACTATGCAGCGCCAATTCTGAAACCGGCAGCCATTAAACATGCAAAAGACCCAGCCAGCCCAGTCTGTAACACACCAAGGGAGAGTGTAGGCAAGAGTGAAAGTGAGAGCAAAAATGGTAATGTGCAAAATGTGAATTATGGTGGTGTGCATGGGAGGAGTTGTGGTAGCAGTGTGGATGAGGGGGGAACTTGTGGAGTGCAAGAGAGGGGTGCAAGTGGTGGGCAAGAGAGGGGTGCAAGTGGAGTGAAAGAGAGGGGTGCAAGTGGGGTGCAGGAGAGGGGTGCAAGTGGAGTACAAGAGAGGGGTGCAAGTGGGGTGCAAGAGAGAGGTGCAAGTGGGGTGCAAGAGAGGGGTGCAAGTGGAGTGCAGGAGAGGGGTGCAAGTGGGGTGCAAGAGAGGGGTGCAAGTGGGGTGCAAGAGAGGGGTGCTAGTGAAATGCAGGTGAGGAGCGGTAGTGGAATGGCACAGAGAGGTGTTATGGCTGATGTTTCTGTCAAGAATTATGGTCCTGGTTTGCTTTCTGGTTCGACTGCCCCCCCGGTAGTGGCTGCTTCTCCCAGAAGCTATGCCAGCGTCACTGCCGGGGGATCCCCATCTCCATCTGGCTCTGGGGGTCACTTGCAACAGCGCCTCCTGGAGGCTCTACGTAGGGGAGACAGGTCGATCCAGGTAGAGGGGAGGGGTGAGGTTGACCTGTCTTTTTGGATAGAAAGACACGGCTTAGGCGCCTTCCGAGAACAAAATGGGGAGGTGGTCTGGTCCCTCCCGACATCCGGGCAGGAAAGTGGCCGTAGGAATGTGGTCCGTTTAGTGTGGAGGGGCGAAGATGCGTGTCCACCTTGGGGTAAGGTGGTTGAGCTCCTCCGGATGGAATTCAGGGCAAGTGACATCTTTGCCCTGATCCACCCCTACGGTACTTCCGAGTTTGACATCAGCTTCGCTCGGCCAGAGGGTTTGGAACTTTTGTGGTCGAACTATGAGGTGGTGAAAAGCGCGCCCGGCTGGCGGGATTTCGCCGTAAAGGCGATATCCCGTCAGAATTTGGTCAAGAAAGTGACCGTTTTGACACGTAACGAGTCACTATCTTGCTATGACATCATGACCTGGCTCAGCCGATATGGGGCTGTGACGGACATGCCAAAAAAGAACTATGATGAACATGGGATCTGGTCTGGGGCCTGGACGTTTTCCGTCAAACTGAAGCGTTCGGGGAGCACTGTTGCCCACATCCCATCAGCTGCTTTTCTTGGGAGAGACAGAATCCAAGTTTTCTACCAGGGGCAGCCCAAGGTCTGTCACAGGTGTGGCAGCCCCACTCACTTTAGCGCAGCCTGTACCGTGCAGGTCTGTGCACTGTGCGGTGGGGTAGGTCATCTTGCCGCATCCTGTAGGCAGATCCGGTGTCATCTGTGTGGTGTCTTAGGACACCATTTCAGCCGTTGTCCTAGCGCCTTTGCCCGTGCGACGGTCACCTTGGCTGGAGACAGCAGTAATGTTGCTTCAGCTGGGGAGGGCACGAGTGCGGGTGAAGGTGCAACAGGGTCAGTGAAGAGGAAAAGTCCTGCCAAGCTGAGGCGGGAGGCTAATCGGAGAAGGAGCAGGGAACTGGAGAGTTCCCATGTGGCAGGGGTAGCTTCTGACCCTGCTCCAGAGGTTAGTCCTGAAACTGCTGAGGCCCTGGAGGAGAATGTGCTGGATGAGGAAATGAGGAGAATCTGTAGAGAAGAGGGCAGCAAGGCCGATCTTTCCGATTCCTCCCACTATGAAAGTGTGGATGAGGAGGGTGAAGAGCGGCCAAAAAAGAAGGGCAATAAAAGAGAAAAGAAGAGGTCGGAGCCCTCTAGTCCCCGTGCTACGGACCAGGTCCCAAGCGGAAGCTTACCTGCCCCCCCTCTGATTGATCTGTCTAACCGGTACTCTGTCCTTGAAGACATCTCCTCCCCTTCCTTGGAGGAGGGGGTCGAGGATGGGGTGCCTGAAGTGGGGAAGCCTCCAGGGGGAACTGGGCCCTGTCCTGATGGGGCAATTTCCTCAGGGGATGGGGCCAAACAGGAGCCAGGTGGAGATGGGGATTCAAAAATGGACCTGTCAGAATCAAAAAAACGGTCCAAAGAGAAGGAAGCCTCCTCGTCTGGGGATGAGGGGGTGAAGAAAAAGCAGAAATGAGGGTGTTAGGGTCGTCTAACTCGATCACCCATGATGGCGGCACTCACCCCATTGACGCTGGCATCTATTAACTGTGCCAGCATAAAGTCTGATACGGCTAGATTCGCAGCCTATGATTTTCTCGGCCGTGTTGATGCCGACATTTTCTTTTTACAAGAGACCAGGTTGTCAGATCTAGCCTCCCTGGTAAAAGCCAGGAGAGAGTGGAGGCGCGGCTCCTCCCACTGGTCTCTTGCGGCTGAGTCGTATAGTGGGGTGGCGGTCCTTTTTACCGCTCCTGTTGAATGCAGACGGGTTATTGAGTTAGAAATGGGGAGGTGCCTGATCTTAGATGTCCTCATGAAGGGGCAAGAGCTCCGGCTTATTAACATCTACGCCCCACAAACCAAGTGGGACCGTAAAGATCTCTTTATGAGGATTAAGCCCTTTCTTTTTACAAGCCGACAGGTGATCTTTGGAGGGGATTTCAATACTGTCACGAGATCCCAAGATAGGAGAGGCTCCAATGATCGGTTGGCTTATGATAGCATAGCTCTCAATAGTATAGTTAGGGAAGCTCGCCTAGAGGATGCCCACATCCGGAGCCCCTCAGGCCACGCGGGTTTCACCTATCATCGAGGTAGCTGCAGGTCTAGAATAGACAGGTTTTATTTGAAGGAGGAAGCAGTCTCTTCCGCAGTATCCGTGGTTGAGGTGGAGTTCTCCGATCACTGTATGATTTCTTTTTCCTTGAATGTTTCAGAGACCCCCCGGATGGGTAAAGGTTATTGGAAGCTGAATTCGTCCCTCCTGGAGGAAGCGGAGGTAAGACAGTTCTTTGAGGATTTTCTTCAGAGTCAGGTACCTTTACTGGAACTTTGTAGTAGTAAGTCAGAGTGGTGGGAGATATTCAAGAAGAGGGTTGCGGGGTTCTTCCGCCAGCTCTCGAGCCTCAGGTCCCTGAACAGGTATCGCCTGTATCAGGGACTGAGGAGGAAACTCAAGCTTCTTGTTTCGACTGGAGGTAGCCGAGAGGATATCTTCAGAGTGAAGTCCTTGCTGATGAGGTGTCAGTACGATAGGCACGCATCTTTGGTTTTTGAGAGGGATTTCGGGAAATACCGCTCGCCCGACCCTTACAGAAACTGTAAGATGTCAGTGAGTAGTAAAGTCATTTCAGGACTGATCGATAGTACAGGATCTCTGAATCGGTCCAGATCAGGGATCTTGGAGGTCGTCAGATCCTTCTACTCGCACCTCTTGGGAAGGAAGGATCTAGATCGAGACAGTATGTCGGCTTTCCTGGCTGAAACCATTCCTGAGCCAGGGGTAGACCCCTCTCTTGATGTTTTGGCAGAAGAAATCAGGGAAGAGGAAGTGAGACTGGCGATCGAGGGGCTTGCCCCCAAGAAGTCTCCAGGTCCGGATGGCTTAACATCCGAGTGGTACAGGACCTTTAAGGAGTCTTTAGCTCCCCTCTTGACCGAGGTATTCAATGAGTGTCTCTCCTCGGGCACTCTGCCGAAGTCAATGAGGAGGTCAGCCCTGATTCTTCTCTCAAAGGGTAAAGATCCCAGCCATATTGAGAATTGGAGGCCCATAGCTCTTCTCAATACTGACAGGAAGCTTCTGGCCAAGATACTGTTTAATCGGCTGGTGAAGTTTGCACCCCGGCTCCTTTCGGGGGCCCAGCACTGCTCTGTTCCAGGCCGAAGCACCTTAAGTGCGGTCCTTAGTGTCAGGGAGGCAGTGGAGCGGAGTAGTGCGGGTCTCTGGAAGGGGTACTTGCTGTCCCTGGATCAGGCCAAAGCATTTGATCGGGTGAACCATGACTACCTCTGGTCCGTCCTCATGAGATATGGCTTACCGTGTACTTTTGTTAATTGGCTTAAGATCTTGTATACAGGGGCAGAGAGTTTCCCGCTGGTGAACGGTTGGTCTGGCCACTCTTTTGAGGTGGGGTCCGGAGTCCGTCAGGGTTGTCCTTTGAGCCCGCTTTTATATGTGTTCGCAATCGACCCCTTCGTCCGGAGGGTAGATTGTGGGCCGTTGGCGGGAGTCGGGATGAGTCTGGCGGAGCTGGATGTTGCCCAGAGAGTAGTGGCGTACGCTGATGATGTCACCATTTTCGTGTCCTCGAGAGAGGAGGTTGATGTGGTGATGTCGGAGGTGGAACGCTACTCGGAGGCATCCGGGTCTAAGATCAACCGGGATAAGTGTGAAAGTCTTTGGCTGGGAGGGGGAGATCCCACGTTTGATCTCCCGGACACCCTTCCAGGGCCCCAAGAGTCAGCAAAAATTCTGGGCATCACATTCGGCCAGGATGATTATCCCACCAAAAACTGGGATGGTAATCTCCAGGATGCCACTCAGAAGGTGGACCAGTGGAAGGGTTGGTCTATGACCCTCAGGGAAAGGGTACACCTGATCAAATCGTACCTGCTCCCCTTGTTTATTTATCTGGGCAGCATATGTATCTTGCCAGAGGCTTACTATACTAGGATCTACAGCCTGTTTTTCCAACTGTTATGGGGGAACAGGATGAACCTAGTCAAGAGGGAGGTTACGTACCGCACGAGGAGACTAGGGGGTTTATCTATGGTAAACCCTGTGATGTTCTTAACGAACACCTTCTTGAAAGCTAACATCTCAAACCTCTGGTCAGAGAGGGCTCCTCCGTGGGTACTCTCCTGCAGGGAGTGGTTTCGGCCTTTCTTCCAGGAATGGGAGACAGGAGGGCAAGTGAAGGACCTCCGTACGCCCCATGGATATCTTCCGGCTTACGCTACCCCGACTCTGAAGGCGATACATCGGTGGGGTCTGGGAGTGTGGGAGATCAGGACCCAGTCAAGGCAGTTCCTTGACAAACGGGTTCTGTTGACCCACTTCCAGAAGCCTCTGGTGCTCAGGGACTGCCCAGGTCGGGATCTGAGGGTGGGGTTGTATCTTTTAAACATAAAAAGGATCCCCCAGAAGTTTTGGGACTTGTCCTGGCGCTGCTTTCAGGGGAAGCTATGTGTAAGGGACAACCTGAAGTGTAGGAGCTCTGATGACTGGGACTGTCCCCGAGAAGAGTGCGAGAACACGCTGGAAAGCATGGACCATTACCTGCTTCATTGTCCCTTTAATATAGGGGTCTACAACCGGGTGGGCGCTTCCATCGGCTGGAGTCAACTTGCCGGCCTTGCCTATCCGGAGTCGGCTTATGGAGCATTCAAGATCCTGGGTGGCCGAGATCGGTGCACATTATTTTTAGTTAGCTTAGTGGTTAGGTACCACACGTGGAACGCACAGTGTTTAGTATCTACACAGCGAAAAGTCATCTCTGAGGTGGAGGTCTGTAGGAATATCACTGGTGACCTTGGGAAGATCAGGTCTTTAGAGTATGGCAGATTGGGTAATAGTAGGGCTTCTCTCCTATGGAGAGGGTTTTCATTTGATGTGCCCTAGATGCTGAACCCTTTGGGGGAGGCACCTTAATTCTGGTTAGGGATAGAGTGGTAGGGTCAGTGTAGGGTCAGTGTGTAGGGACAGCTTAAACTTTAGGGGCAGCGATAGTGTGAGTCTAGGGAAAGTAGGTGAGGGATAGGTTTAAAAATTATTTGGTATCTGGTCTGCCATACTCTGATCCCGGTGGAGGGCTGGCGCATGTCACCTTTAGCTTTTTGTTTTGTTTTAGAGAAATGAGTGTATGAAGGGCTTGCAGGTAACTGAACTTGGGCCTTACAATTGTTATGTTATGTATATAGTAATGTAGTTATATGTATAGTTATGTATATAGTTATGTTTATGTTAATAAGTGTATAGTATGTGTTTAAGTAATTATGTTGTGTGGCAAACCTTTTGGTGGCATGGCTGAATAGGCCTTGCTTTTACTTTCTTGTATATATGTATATAGGGGGCTATAGAATAGGTTGGGTGGGGGAATGGGGGGTAAGAGGTGAGCTGGGTGGAGCCATTGATGAACAATATTGGACTCCATGATGCCTGGCTCCTGGTGTGGATTATGGACTGGACTGGACATTTATACCATCTCATGGCAAGAGGGGCTGGAGGGGCTTTGGGATTAGATAGTGAAAGAGTTGTTATTCATTTACCTGTATTTCTGTATTACCGTATATTTATGCTAACTAATGTTCAGTTACCTTTCGTTTTAGTTAAGGCAGCCGGATCTATTTGTTTTGAAATTTGTTTTGAATTTTTTTTTTTTTATATATATTAGGAGAGGATGGGTATGAGTGTGATATCCGCTAATGATGGTGGTGAGGATGGGTGTGAGTGAGTGTGGAATCGGCTGGTGAGAGAGAGAGAGAGAGAGAGAGAGAGAGAGAGAGAGAGAAAAAAAAAAGTGTATGTATGTTTATATGTATGTTTATATGTATGTTTATATGTATGTTTATATGTATGTTTATATGTAAGTGTTGTCTGTAATGTATCTGCTGCCTGTTAGTCAATATTTTCATTATGTCCAGGTTTGGACGGCTTTTATTTCCTATTGCCGGGCATGGCAGAGTTTTTGTTTGTGTAATTGGTGTGAGTTTGGTGTGATGTATGGTGTTGGGGTGCACATATTATTTCATTAGTTTATATATACGTGTACGTAATTAGTTTTAGTTGAAACTGGACTGGCTGGTAAAAGTTTAGTTTTTGTTATAATGACAATTTGTCTTATTTTGTTTCATATTTATGGCGCATGTAAGCTGAGTTTATGTTATGTATTATTGATTATGTCTGTTATGTTTTAGATTTTTATAATAAAAAGATTTACAGGATATAACTTAGGATCAGTAAGGGATAAGTAATGTAATGTATGTACACAGTGATCTCACCAGCAGAATAGTGAGTACAGCTCTGTAGTATAATACAGGATATAACTCAGGATCAGTACGGGATAAGTAATGTAATGTATGTACACAGTGACCTCACCAGCAGAATAGTGAGTACAGCTCTGGAGTATAATACAGGATATAACTCAGGATCAGTACAGGATAAGTAATGTAATGTATGTACACAGTGACCTCACCAACAGAATAGTGAGTACAGCTCTGGGGTATAATACAGGATATAACTCAGGATCAGTACAGGATAAGTAATGTAATGTATGTGCACAGTGACCTCACCAGCAGAATAGTGAGTACAGCTCTGGAGTATAATACAGGATATAAGTCAGGATCAGTACAGGATAAGTAATGTAATGTATGTACACAGTGACCTCACCAGCAGAATAGTGATTACAGCTCTGGAGTATAATACAGGATATAACTCAGGATCAGTACAGGATAAGTAATGTAATGTATGTGCACAGTGACCTCACCAGCAGAATAGTGAGTACAGCTCTGGAGTATAATACAGGATATAAGTCAGGATCAGTACAGGATAAGTAATGTAATGTATGTACACAGTGACCTCACCAGCAGAATAGTGAGTACAGCTCTGGAGTATAATACAAGATATAACTCAGGATCAGTACAGGATAAGTAATGTAATGTATGTACACAGCGATCTCACCAGCAGAATAGTGAGTACAGCTCTGGAATATAATACAGGATATAACTCAGGATCAGTACAGGATAAGTAATGTAATGTATGTGCACAGTGACCACACCAGCAGAATAGTGAGTACAGCTCTGGGGTATAATACAGGATATAACTCAGGATCAGTACAGGATAAGTAATGTAATGTATGTACACAGTGACCTCACCAGCAGAATAGTGAGTGCAGCTATGGGGTATAATATAGGATATAACTCAGGATCAGTACAGGATAAGTAATGTAATGTATGTACACAGTGATCTCACCAGCAGAATAGTGAGTACAGCTCAGGAATACAGGATGTAACCCAGGATCAGTACACAGTGACTCCATTTAGATTATTATGCTCTGGAAGATGAACACGTTAACTCCTTGAATGTTAATTCCCTGAATGAGGACCTTTACCTTTCACCTTTTCTTAATGCCCAAGGCACGGTCCTGCAGATTATGGGAAACTGACCGGTTACCTGGAAGTTACGTGACCTGCGTGCTATAGGAATACTTCGCAGAGGTCACATGTTTCTATATGACTCCTATTGTGTAAATGGAGATAATTTACATTATACACCGAGGAGGCTGCACATGTTCTGGCCTCCACAATATGTAAGGACTTAATGGTATAATGCAGAGAGGATCAGCCTCCTATCATGTAAAGATTTCTATGTATATGGTATATGAAGTGTTCCAAGTAACACCCCCCCCCCCCTTCCCTAAACTCCATGTTTATCGCCTTAAGGCAGAACTGAGTTTTCTCCCTAATAGGACACAATATACACTTTATAGTCTGTGGCCCCATCAGACTCCAAACAATAGCCAGATTATATATATAGCATTGATCGATCCCAGAATCCCTGCCTGACTTCAATAATGTGAGGTTCTATGGCAGCCACAAAGCTCCGGAGCCATTAGGTCCATTGCCAGTAACTATGAGTAATTGTTTTGTACTCGCTCTGCGCACAGAGGAGAACGCGGAGCTCAGGCGTCCATTCTCACAATCATTTCTATATCAATTATTCATTATAAATCTACTAATATAGGTGACATCAGCCAATGGAGGGCTTGACTTCACCCACACAATAACCTTTGTCGCTTTGAGTCGCCTTCACACAATGACAATCAGAAGGTCATAAATAACTATATATATATATATATATATATATATATATATATATATATATCTATCACACAAGAAAACGTCCGGCACTCGGGAAGATGCAGGTAAAACTTGTCAATGGCTTTATTCACATGCTTAAAGGCAGGACACAATCTGACGCGTTTCGCACGCTCGGGTGCTTAGTCTACGACTAAGCACCCGAGCGTGCGAAACGCGTCAGATTGTGTCCTGCCTTTAAGCATGTGAATAAAGCCATTGACAAGTTTTACCTGCATCTTCCCGAGTGCCGGACGTTTTCTTGTGTGACTTCTATTAAGCCGGGAGCGGTGCCGGTGTCCGTGGCACGGGGTCGTGCAGTACACGCGAGAGTGGTGAGCGGCCTTACCTTGTCTGCATATATATATATGTGCGTGTGAAGTCTGTCGGGTGGCTGTAGGGTTTGCTGGACAGTCAAATATGCGCCTGAAGTGCTGATGGCCTATATTAATGAGTTTTCTACAACATGCTAGGGGTTAACAATGGCCTTTACGAAAATGTATTTAAATGGGCACTCTCATTAAAACAAATTGTTGCTATTGCACTCCTTATGGTAAATAAAACATCTTTCTATAAAATGAAGTTTTCTATGTTTTATTTGTTTAAAAAAAAAAAAAAAAGCTGCCACTAGGTGTCTCCTTACCTGTCCATAGCACTTTTGCCCTCATCTGATTGCATAGACTTTGGACTCCTGCTGGCCTGGCAGAAGTCCAAAATCAGGAAATGCAGTCTGGAGTGCTGACAGGGGTGTGCAGCCTTAGCCAATCATAGCTCATCTCACACTGAACTGCTCTGGGCTGTGTGTAGAAGAGTGAGGGAGGAAGTTCTCCCTTGTATGGCTTCAGATGATGCCACGCGTGCTGGGGAACGCCCCCTTCCCGGTCTGTGAATCAGACTGAGACTGAGCAGAAAATACAGAACAATATCAAGGTAGAGAACTAACAGATAATACAAATAAAGGCAGGGGATGGTTTATCATGATGGGGGCAGTGACCTTGGAGGATTATAACATTTAACAAGATCACGACAGGTACTTTTTAAATGTGAAGAGAGCAGTTTTTGGTCACATGTCAAACTTTTAGCCAATAGTCTTCACTCCCTTGCACCGGGAGAGGAGGAGGAACCTTTTTCCCTAGTTAGGTTGTTTAGTTCTAGCTTGACCAGAGTAGATACATGAGGACACTGCAATAGTGTGTACCTAAAATCAGACATACCTCAAAAAGATAGGCCACAATACCTAGTCCTGCCTTAAAGAAAAACCCAAGCAAATCCTGCCTAGGAAATCCCGCTGCAAGGATACAACTAACTCTACAGGGAAACGTACAGAGAACAGTGGTAGCATGGGAGAGAAATGCAAGAGAACATTGGTTGTCCCTTAATGGGAAGTTCTCCTGGATGCACTAAACGAGTTGTGTATCAGTATTGTCTATAATGTAAGTGGAGGGGAATTCTGCATAGTTTACCATGGTCCACCCCTTATAAACGTGGTGACCCAGTACAGAATATAGCATACTGCCCATCCTGTGTGGCAGATGTTGCCTTCAGTGTCCGTCTTGGGCCCACATCACTCAGGACTCAATATAATACAATGTTATGCTATGGTTTATGTTCTGGTATTTTGTATGTACCTGCTGCTTTAAGCCTGTTAAACCTATTGTTAGGGGAGTGTGCATGTGGTAAACCAGGTGACCTGTCAGCTTTAATGGGGATCCTCCAAATCTTCCACATATATAGGATGGAAGGAGTTAGCTAGTTAGTTCTTAGTTTCAGTTCTTTGCTGAATGCACAGCTAGCAGCACCTGCTGTGAGCTAAACTCCTGAGGTACAGTCTGGAGGGAGTCTGAAGAGAGAGTGTCATGTGTTCTGAGGAGGCCTGAATCTAACAAGGTTTACCCTGCATCTCCCTTTATACCAATCTGAGCTGTAACAGATTTTATCATCTATTCTGCCTCAGTAAAGTCAGTTTATCCGTAACCTTGCGTCGGAGTATTCATTGCCTTGTGCCTGGCCCAGGAGAAGCTGGCTCAACCTCGGATGGTGTTTAGGTTAACCGTGCCCTGGCATCACGAAAAGGTTCATTTGACCATTACCATCACCTGACACCATATAAACATCTTTGTTAGTTTTCCCGGTAAAATAGGACACAAAAGTATTTTCAAGCAATATAGGGAAGAAAAAGGATATCTCTGCTGCCGAAAAGAGTAAAATAGTTCAATGCCTTGGACGAGGTTTGAAAACATTAGATATTTCCCGAAAAAACTTAAGCTTGATCATCGCACTATTAAGAGATTTGTGGCTGATTCAGAGCACAGACGGGTTAGTGCAGATAAAGGCACATTGAGGAAGATTTCTGCCAGATTAATGTATCTGATCAAGATAGCAACTGCTAAAATACTATTACATAGCAGCAAATAGATATTTGAAGCTGCTGGTGCCTCTGGAGTCCCACGGACATCAAGGTGTAGAGTTCTCCAGAGTCTTGCAACTGTGCATAAACCTTCTATTCGGCCACCAGTACCAATGCTCACAAGCAGAAAAGGCTGCATTGGGCAGAATAATACACAAAGACTAATTTTCAAACAGTAATTTTTACTGATGAGTACCGTGAAACCCTGGATGGGCCAGATGAATGGAGAAGTGGATGCTTGGTTGACAGCCACCCTGTTCCAACAAGGCTGCGACGTCAGCCAGGTGGTGGTGGAGTCATATTTTGGACCAGAGTCATGGGAAGAGAGCTGGTTGGCCCCTTTAGGGTCCCCAGAGGTGTAAAGATAACCTCTGCAAAGTATGTGGAGTTTCTGACTGAGCACTTTCTTCCTTGGTACAGAAGGAAGAACTATGCTTTCTGTAACAAAATCATCTTCATGCATGACAATGCACAATCTAATGCTGCAAAGAAAACCTCTGCATCAATGGCTGCTATGGGGTTAAAAGGAGAGAAAGTCATGGTGTGGCCTCCATTCTCCCCTGACCTCAATCCTATTGAGAACCTTTGGAGCATCCTCAAGCAAAAGATCTATGAGGGTGGGAGGCAGTTTACATCCAAACAGCAGCTCTGGGAGGCTATTCTGACATCTTGCAAACAAATTCAAGTAGAAACTGTCCAAAAACTCACGAGTTCAATAGATGCAAAACTTGTAAAGCTGCTATCAAATAAGGGCCCTGTGTTACAATGTAACGTGACCTGTTTAAATGTTTAAAAATGTTAAAAGTTTGATTAAAATAGCTTTTGATTTCAGTAAATATGTTGCAAACACAACAAATGACAATTTTCCATTCTTAACAACCTATAAAGTGTTTGGAAACGTACTGTGCGTAATAATTTGGAACAGTGCATTATAAGTTTTTTATGTTTAAAAAAAATCCTGTTATTAAGAGGTTTGTTCAATACAATTTGAATTGTTCTCTTAATAGTTGATAACATGAGAATTATGCTGACTGTTATTTACATCAATTATTTAGGTAGATGAGAAAAATATAATTTGCATAATAATTTGGAACAGGGTGTACATGTAAAATAGAGTCAGAGTTTCTCTGAATTTACGAGAACATTACAGTCAGTCTCTTCCCAGCCTAAGTGGCTGATAACAGGGGGACAATAGGCTGTGTTCTAGATACCGTAAATGTACATACGATATGGACCGGTATCCTTCTTACTGATCTGGTTGAGTAGCTCATGCATCATGCAGCTCCACTGGAACTAATGGAGTCTTATCCTGTCTCATTCCGTCTGGGGCGTCTGACTGGGGTTAAACACCTTGTATCTATCTTCCAGGTCACTGACTGTTGTGTCTATGAGATGGAGATATCTCTGGACTATTGACTCCATCTGTCCGGGATGATATTGACTCTCTGCAGGCTGAGCAGATGCTCCTCCGTCTGGAGATGTATGAGTTCTATATGCTGCTTACCTCTTATCTACCATCACTCTGGGTTGTCCTGTATTTACTTTGTACTGTCAAGAAGTGGTTGAGCTTTTACAACTAAATGCTGAGTTCAAGATTGTCGCCCTCGCTCTGTATCGAAATACCCTGACCCCAGCAGAGTGACTTCTCCCTCCCCCAGGGAAAGTTAACATCCAGCAAACCCCTCCTCCGGCTACACTCCTAAGTGTCTCAGAGAAATATCACCTGTACTTCTACCAGTTTTCTGCTCAAGAGTAGTCTTAGAGGCCTAAAAGATATCAAGACGCCCATATCCAAATGTGCATGCCTAGCAAATAAAATGGGGGAGCTTGAGGCCTTGATACTGGAGGAACATATTGATATAGTTGGGGTCACTGAGACATGGCTGGTGATATAGTTGGGGTCACTGAGACATGGCTGGTGATATAGTTGGGGTCACTGAGACATGGCTGGTGATATAGTTGGGGTCACTGAGACATGGCTGGACTCCTCGCATGACTGGGCTGTTAATCTGCAGGGGTTTACATTGTTTCGCAAGGATAGAATGAACAGAAAAGGTGGTGGAGTCTGTCTGTATGTAAGAAGTGGTATGAAAGTCAGTGTGAACGATGCCATAGTGTGTGATGATTCTGAGGATGTGGAATCACTGTGGGTAGAATTACAAAAGGAGGGAAATACTGAAAAAATAATATTTGGTGTAATCTACAGACCCCCTAATATCACTGAAGAGATAGAAGGTCGGCTGTATAAACAAATAGAGAGGGCCGCCCGGGCAGGTACAGTGGTAATAATGGGAGATTTTAACTATCCAGATATAGATTGGGGCCGGGGGTTGGCTAAAACTACAAAGGGGCGACAATTCCTAAATTTATTGCAGGATAATTTTATGGGCCAGTTTGTGGAGGACCCAACAAGAAGTGATGCCTTGTTGGATCTGATCATTTCCAACAACACAGAGCTGGTTGGTAATGTAACTGTGCGGGAAAACCTTGGTAATAGCGACCACAATATAGTTACTTTTGACTTAAAATGTAGAAAACAAAGACAGACGGGGAAAGCAAAAACATATAACTTTAAAAAGGCAAACTTCCCTGGGCTGAGGGCTGCACTACAGGACATAGACTGGGGGGAGGTGTTCTCAAATACTGATACAGAAGGTAAATGGGACATCTTTAAATCAACTCTAAATAACTATACAGCTAAATATATACCAAAGGGGAACAAATATAAACGATTAAAACTAAATCCTACATGGCTGACAAATGAGGTTAAAAGAGCAATAAACAACAAAAAAATAGCCTTCAAAAAATACAAATCTGATGGGTCAGCGATAACATTTAAACAGTACAAGGAGCTTAATAAAATCTGTAAAAATGTAATAAAAACAGCAAAAATTCAAAATGAGAGACTGGTGGCCGAAGATAGCAAAACTAATCCTAAATATTTTTTTAGATATATAAATACAAAAAAACCAAGGACCGAGCATGTAGGACCCCTTAATAATGATAATGGGGAGGTTGTCACAGGCGATCAAGAGAAGGCGGAGCTACTGAATGGGTTCTTTAGTTCTGTATATACTATGGAAGAAGGAGCTGACATTGGCCAGGTCAGTGCTGGTAACACATCATGTAATGTACTGAACTGGCTTAATGTACAGATGGTACAAGGTAAGTTAAGTAAAGTAAATGTAAGCAAATCTCCAGGGCCGGATGGACTACACCCAAGAGTTCTTAGAGAGGTAAGTTCAGTAATATCTGTACCCTTGTTCATGATATTTAGAGATTCTCTGGTGTCTGGTATTGTGCCAAGGGACTGGCGCAAGGCTAATGTGGTACCAATCTTCAAGAAGGGCTCTAGGTCTTCGCCAGGCAATTATAGACCGGTAAGTCTAACGTGCATTGTGGGTAAATTGTTTGAAGGACTTATAAGGGATTACATACAGGAATACATAGGGGATAATAGTATTATAAGTGATAGCCAGCATGGGTTTACTAAGGATAGAAGTTGTCAAACCAATCTAATTTGCTTTTATGAAGAGGTGAGTAGAAGCCTTGACAGAGGAATGGCTGTGGATATAGTGTTTCTGGATTTTGCCAAAGCGTTTGATACTGTCCCTCACAGACGTCTGACAGGTAAGTTAAGGTCCTTGGGCTTGGAAACTTTAGTTTGTAACTGGATTGAACACTGGCTCATGGATCGTACCCAGAGAGTGGTGGTCAATGATTCGTACTCTGATTGGTCCCCGGTTATTAGTGGTGTACCCCAAGGTTCAGTACTGGGCCCGCTGCTGTTTAATTTATTTATCAATGATATAGAGGATGGTATTAACAGCTCTGTTTCTATCTTTGCAGATGACACCAAGCTTTGTAGCACGGTACAGTCTATAGAGGATGTGCATAAGTTACAAGATGACTTGGATAGACTAAATGTCTGGGCATCCACTTGGCAAATGAGGTTCAATGTGGATAAATGTAAAGTTATGCATTTGGGTACTAATAACCTGCATGCGTCGTATGTCTTAGGGGGGATTAAACTGAGTCACTGGTAGAGAAGGATCTGGGTGACTTGTAGATCACAGACTACAGAATAGCATGCAATGTCAGGCTGCTGCTTCCAAAGCCGGCAGGATATTGTCATGTATCAAAAGAGGCATGGACTCGAGGGGCAGGGACATAATACTCCCCCTTTATAAAGCATTGGTACGGCCTCACCTGGAATATGCTGTTCAGTTTTGGTCACCAGTCCATAAAAGGGACACTGCAGAGTTGGAAAGGGTGCAGAGACGCGCGACTAAACTAATATGGGGCATGGAACATCTTAGCTATGAGGAGCGATTAAAGGAGTTACAATTGTTTAGTCTTGAGAAGAGACGTTTAAGGGGGGATATGATAAACGTATATAAGTATATAAATGGCCCATACAAAAAATATGGAGAAAAACTGTTCCAGGTTAAACCCCCCCAAAGGACGAGGGGGCACTCCCTCCGTCTGGAGAAGAAAAGGTTTAGTCTAAAGGGGCGGCACGCCTTCTTTACCGTGAGGACTGTGAATTTATGGAACGGTCTACCTCAGGAACTGGTCACGGCAGGAACAATTAACAGCTTTAAAGCAGGGTTAGATACATTCTTGGAACAAAATAACATTAATGCTTATGCAGAATTATAAAACTACATCCCTTTCCCTTATCCCCTTACACCCTTCCCTTCAATCCCCTGGTTGGACTTGATGGACGTATGTCTTTTTTCAACCATACTAACTATGTAACTATATGTACTATGTAACTATGCCCCCCCAAGACTTATCCAAATGTTCATGTCCCCCAAGACTTATCCAGTTGTGTGTGTACCCCACGACTTATCCAAATGTGCATGCCCCCCCAAGACTTATCCAAATGTTCATGTCCCCCAAGACTTATCCAGTTGTGTGTGTACCCCACGACTTATCCAAATGTGCATGCCCCTCCCCAAAGACTTATCCAAATGCACATGCCCCCTATGATTTATCCAAGTGTGAATGCCCACCCAAGACTTATCCAAATATGCATGCCCCCCCAAAGACTTATCCAAAAGGACATGCCTGGCAAAACGTATCCAAATGTGCATGCCTCCACAAGACTTATCCAAATGTGCATAGCTCCCAAGACTTATCCAAATGTGCATGCCCTCCAAGACTTACAAAATGTGCATATCCCCCAAGATTTATCCAAATGGGCATACCCCCAAGACTTAACACATAGACACTCGTTGAAACAAATGTAGCATGTTGATATATCTTGGGCAGGTGTGTAATGATTACAGATGTGGTCTGTGAGGTTGTACAGGTGCTTCCTCTGCTGCCCTATATAAAGGCTGTCAGTGGCTACTTTTGGGTAGTGTACCTCTTGGCAAGAGATTGGAGACTACTAGACATGCCTTTATGATGCACTTGAAGACATTATGCCAAATTGGAAGGCTTTAAGAGGGGGCACATTATTTGATGAGAGAAGCAGGCTGGTCATTTTGATTAATTGCTGCCATGTTGGCCAGTCTGACCAAGTTGTTAGGAGATGATGAGATAAGTGGTTTTTGTACTTTGCTTTCCATCCAGTTCCCTGAAGAGTTCTGCACAGTGTCTTACCAATAGAAATGGGAATGGAACCAACCAGGATGGGGACCCCCTTCTCCAAGGGCCCCATAGCAGCCGCATGGTCTGCCACTATGATACATATGCCGTTGCCCCCAAGGGTTTTCTTACGTGTCACTGTCACAATTTTTTTACTTCCATTTCGCACAATTACTTTAATCGCAGCAAAAAACTCAATATGAAAAAAAAGAAACCTTTACACAAAACATAAAAACAGAGCAACTCCCCAGGAGAACGTGTAGACATAACTGTTCTCTTCTTCATCAATCATTTCCTGTTTTATGGAAGTCTGGATGACAACCAATATGACAGGTTTTGTAGATCACAATATTGCCACATGGCTTTTCCAGACTCTTGAGCAGATGTGAACAAGAAACAGATTTTGTCATTCAGGAATCTGAAGATGTTGGGTGTCAGCTGTGGGGGTCCATGTTGTGTTACCAGCTGTGGGGGTCCATGTTGTGTTACCAGCTGTGGGGGTCCATGTTGTGTTACCAGCCGTGGGGGTCCATGTTGTGTTACCAGCTGTGGGGGTCCATGTTGTGTTACCAGCCGTGGGGTCCATGTTGTGTTACCAGCTGTGGGGTCCATGTTGTGTTACCAGCTGTGGGGGTCCATGTTGTGTTACCAGCTGTGGGGGGTCCATGTTGTGTTACCAGCTGTGGGGTCCATGTTGTGTTACCAGCTGTGGCCGTCCATGTTGTGTTACCAGCTGTGGCCGTCCATGTTGTGTTACCAGCTGTGGGGGTCCATGTTGTGTTACCAGCTGTGGGGGTCCATGTTGTGTTACCAGCCGTGGGGTTCATGTTGTGTTACCAGCTGTGGCCGTCCATGTTGTGTTACCAGCTGTGGGGGTCCATGTTGTGTTACCAGCTGTGGGGGTCCATGTTGTGTTACCAGTTGTGGGGGTCCATGTTGTGTTACCAGCTGTGGGGGTCCATGTTGTGTTACCAGCTGTGGGGGTCCATGTTGAGTTGTCACCAGCTGTCGGGGTCCATGTTGTGTTACAAGTTGCGAGGGTCCATGTTGTGTTACCAGCTGTGGGGGTCCATGTTTAGTTGTACCCCCTGTAGGGGTCCATGTTGTGTTACCAGCTGTGGGGGTCCATGTTGAGTTGTCACCAGCTGTGGGGGTCCATGTTGAGTTGTCACCAGCTCTGGGGGTCCATGTTGAGTTGTCATCAGCTGTGAGGGTCCATGTTGTGTTACCAGCTGTGAGGGTCCATGTTGAGTTGTCACCAGCTGTGGGGGGTCCATGTTGAGTTGTCACCAGCTGTGGGGGTCATGGTTGAGTTGTCACCAGCTGTGGGGGTCCATGTTGAGTTGTCACCAGCTGTGAGGGTCCATGTTGAGTTGTCACCAGCTGTGGGGGTCCATGTTGAGTTGTCACCAGCTGTGGGGGTCCATGTTGAGTTGTCACCAGCTGTGGGGGTCCATGTTGAGTTGTCACCAGTGGTGGTCTATGTTGAGTTGTCATCAGCTGTGAGGGTCCATGTTGTGTTACCAGCTGTGAGGGTCCATGTTGAGCTGTCACCAGCTGTGAGGGTCCATGTTGAGTTGTCACCAGCTGTGGTGGTCTATGTTGAGTTGTCACCAGCTGTGAGGGTCCTTGTTGTGTTACCAGCTGTGAGGGTCCATGTTGTGTTACCAGCTGTGAGGGTCCATGCTGAGTTGTCACTAGCAGACGGCTGTAAGAGTCCGTGACCGGGACCAGAGCAGCCTGTAACTGGCAGCACCTACATGGCCAGACATGCCTATACCACAGGCCACATTTTTCACTGCAGATACTCGATGGATCTCAGAGAACCGGCCTCTTGTCATTGTAAATCTTACTGGCCAATTCATACACATGGGTTCCCATGACTGGACTACTGTATATAAAGGGTGATTCAAAAAGGACGGTGTAAAAGTCCTGTAGTGAAAGTAACATCAGTGGTAAATGGCCAGGGACAAAAAAAAAACAAAAAACAGGCCGGCTAGTATGGAACTAAAGAAGCCACAGACCACAGCATGGAATATCTTTCAAAAACATCTTCAGGAGCTGAAACCAGATGACAAATCATAACATCTGTTGCATTGTCCTGCAAGGCGGAGGGAAAGAGAAGGAATTCCCTGACAGGCTGGTGTTCAGCAATGAAGCGACCTTTCACCTCAATGGGAAAATCAATCGCCACAACCGGGGTCGGCCCTACTATGGGTCCCGCTGGGTCCATTGGACCCAAGCAGCACCTTCACAGGGGTGGCAAATTTCTGGCCCAAGAAGATTTTTAACCTCTTAAAGGGGTACTCCACTGGCCAGCATTTGGAACATTTATTTCCGAACACTGTGCGCACGCTGCAGGGGTCAGCCACGGCCCCTCCCCTCGTGATGTCCCGTCCCGCTTCCTCAATACAAGTCTATGGGAGGGGGCGTGGCAGCCATAGACTTGCATTGAGGGGGTGGGGTGTGATGTCATGAGGGGGGGCGTGGCCGACCACCACAGTGCACGCACAGCCTTTGGAACTAAATGTTCCGAACGCTGACCAGTGGAGTACCCCTTTAAGGCCAAAGGGCATACCTGTATGCCCTTGTTCCACTCCCGAACTATGAAGCACGCTCAGCAGCTGAGCACGCATCATAGCTGGTTGGTCCCAACTGCTGTCAGCAGCCGGGACCCATGGCTAATGCCGGATGTCGCCGATCGGGCCAATTCCCAACATTAACCCTTCAGACACTGCAATAAAAAAAAAAATACTCCTGGCTAGCTCAGCAGTGAAATCGCGAGGTCCTGATTAGCTGAGAGGACGGCCCTTACCTGCCTCCTCACCGTCCGATTGCCACTTCTATGCTCCAGTCAGCCATGGCAGGCTGGAACAAAGCACCAATAACACTGAACAATATTGTTCTATGAAGCAGCATTGAATAGTATGTGCAATCAGAATGTGATGTCCCAGTACGGGATATGCATATCACAGTCCTATCAGCTTGAGACCCTGCACGTCCCCAGGGCTCACCTGCATTGTACCCCTATAATCTGTATTATTGTAGATTATGTGTAAAGGACCTTTCATATGGTCACATGGTTATTGATCACATGATAATGGTTGTCAAATGTTAAAGTCACATGTTTTGTTACCCAGAGAGCACCAGATGACCAGATGACCCGCAGCTAACCTATGGGCTCCTTGCTCAGCCCCCCTTTATAAGAGGGGGAGGTACTGCAATCTGCCGCTTTTCTCTCTTCCACCACACTTTCTGCTGAGATCAAGCCAAGATCAGACGTCTCAGGGTCAGTGTCCAGCACATCTGGAGGCCTCAAGCCTAAATTACAGCCACAAGTCAGTAAGTCATCTCTGTCTGCTGTCACTATCTACAGTCAAGTGAAGTCTATTATAGTCAGGGTGGCTGCGCTAGAGTCTGTCAAAGTCACTGTAAGTCCTAGTAATCTGCGAGGACCTCTGTGTTACTGGTCACCTCTCTGGGATCCCGGCCTCGCGGTAAAGACTTTACCATCCGTCTACCTCAGTAAAGCTACCGTTACCAGGTACCAGTCCTGGCATCAGTTGATTAAAATATATATATATATATATATATATATATATATATATGTGTGTGTGTGTTTTTCAGAGGAGTACCCCTTTAATGCCTAGGCATCTGCCATGTGACCAAGGGAAATCACTGGGAACATTTGTAGTATAGATAAACCATGGATAGTGCATCTTTTTATGGTGGTACATTTGTGTTACAATTTTTCGGTTATAAATACCTATCATTTTGTGCCATCTGTATACTAATGGGCCCCATACACTGGACAGCTTCTATGTAAACAAATACTCCAAAAATCCCTTTACAGCCTTAGCAAGGAGAACATGTTGCCTTATGTATTTGGCTCAGCCAAGAGTAGACCGAGAAACAAACCAGCCTCTTTCTGAAGACCCTCAGAATTTTTCACCCTCTTCCTAGATATTAAAGGAGTACTCCGCCCTTAGACATCTTATGCCCTATCCAAAGGATAGGGGATAAGATGTCTGATTGTGAGGGTTCCGCTGCTGGGACCCTTGCGATCTCCCTGCTGCACCCAGCGTTCGTTTAGAGCATCGTGTGCAGTGCCGGAGGCTGGTCATTAGAGATGAGTGAACTTACAGTAAATTCGATTCGTCACGAACTTCTCGGCTCGGCAGTTGATGATTATCCTGCATAAATTAGTTCAGCTTTCAGGTGCTCCGGTGGGCTGGAAAAGGTGGATACAGTCCTAGGAGACTCTTTCCTAGGACTGTATCCACCTTTTCCAGCCCCCTGGAGCACCTGAAGGCTGAACTAATTTACGCAGGATAAGGCATCAACTGCCGAGCCGAGAAGTTTGTGACGAATCAAATTTACTGTAAGTTTGCTCATCTCTACTGGTCATGCCATGACCATGTCCCCTCAATGCAAGTCTATGGGAAGGGGCATGCCATCACGCCCCCTACCATAGACTTGCAATTGAGGGGGTGTGGACGTGGCGTCACAAGCCTCCCACATGGCCAGTCATCCAACACGGAGCGAAGTTTGTTCCTGTCTGGGGTGCCACAGCCGAGATAGCGGGGGTCCCCAGCGGCAGACATCTCCCGCGATCAGACATCTTATCCCCTATCCTTTCGATAGGGAATAAGATGTCTAGGGGCGTCTAAATGGTCTCTTCCTATGGCTGTTTGTCATTGCTCTACAGGGATATTGCAGGAACCAAATTCTCCAAAATTGTCTGGCAGGTGAAGGGTGAATCCTCTCTAAATACGAAGGGAAGCATTTGTTCCATTTGTCTCCATTAGAAATTCATTAGATGAAGGGGCTGTTCAATGAACGTCATTTCGAGAAGTTAATGGGGATGGAGAATAGTTTTTAGCCTTTCAACTCAGGTTAAAATTGCATTGAAGATATTACGAGAGGCGGCCGGATTGGGTTTCATAGGCGACTCCTTTCATTAGAAAACAATTCCGGCTCAAAAATCTCACAGAAATTGATGGTTAATGAGTTCAGTGTCGAAAGAGCTGGTAATGTAAAGTGCGTCAGCGGGATTGATTTACGGGGCCGGATAGATGTGCGCCCTGAGCGGAGATTTCTCCTATAAAATTCACAGAACAAACAAACATCAGCAGCTATAAATTATTCAGAGGGCACCGGGAACAAACAAAGTCTCTGCGGGAGCCCTCGTACACCCCTTCAAATCACATTAGTGTTTTCCTGCCGCTGCCACTAAGTTATCCTCTTCAGAGATAAGTAAATAGCAATGTCTGCGTTCGCCGCCTCCATAAAGACACCAGGTGGATGGGGCTAAATACATGGATGGTGGTGGTGGGGGGTATCTGCTCCTCATTGGGAACCCACAACCTCTGCACCCCAAAAACTGAATCACTAATTACTGGACACCACTAATTTAAATGCACTTTTTACAGACTCATCCACATAGAGCTGCATGTAAATACATAGAGCTGACCTCTGAAGTCTATGACCTTTCATCTCCAGATTACATATAGAATTAATCGGCATAAAAGTTGAGTTACTTTGTACATATGTAACATACAGTTGTAAGCTGAAACTGTTAAAGGAGCTGTGGTCACATGACCAGGCTGTGTCCTCAAGATACAGCAAAAGAGGACTTTCCTGCTGGTGACAGTCGTGTGTGTGGTGCCTGGTGCAGCACTCAAGCCTCAATGAGAAATGTAGACAGCCCTACAAGAAATGCTCTGCAGAGAGGAAGACAACCTGCTACTAGAGCTGCTCCACAGTGAGGAAGACAACCTGCTACTAGAGCTGCTCCACAGTGAGGAAGACAACCTGCTACAAGTGCTGCTCTGCACAGAAGGAGACAACCTGTTACAAGAGCTACTGTGCAGAGAGGGAGACAACCTGCTACAAGTGCTGCTCTGCACAGAAGGAGACAACCTGTTACAAGAGCTACTGTGCAGAGAGGGAGACAACCTGTTACAAGAGCTACTGTGCAGAGAGGGAGACAACCTGCTACAAGAGCTGCTGTGCAGAGAGGGAGACGACCTGCTACAAGAGCTGCTGTGCAGAGAGGGAGACAACCTGTTACAAGAGCTACTGTGCAGAGAGGGAAAAAAGACTGCTACAAAAGCTTCTGTGGTAGAAGGTGTGATGCAGGGCAGATGGAATTAATGGCATTCGTGATGCCAGGGCGTGGTTTATCCTCAACACCACCTGAAGGTATATCGCTGGATCCTGGGCTAGGCACGGGGGCAATAATGACTCCGACGCCAAGTTATGGACAATGGTAGCTTTACTTAGTGACAGTTGGAACAGTCTATACAGCTTAGCCAGGCCCACAGAGGTGACCAGTGAATTCATAGACCTCAGGGCTTGCTGGGAGTTGTAGTGGACTGGGACAATATTGATGCAGGCCACGCTGACTGAAGGCATATGACTGGATTGACTGACTTGAATGGGGCTGACTATACACCAATTGTAGTTTACTTGAAGACTTGTGGCTGCGGGACTGACTTGAGGCCTCCTATAGACTCCAGACACACTCTTGGACTTGACCTTGCTGCAACTCAGCATAAGCAGGAAGAGAGCTTAGAGAGTGAAGAGACTCCTCCAAGGGCTTATATAGGGGAGACTCCGAGGGGTCCCATAGGTCACATGGTCAATGATAACTCACTGGGTTACACTCACATGACCACATGACAACTGGTAATTATATGTTAACACTTCTTAAAGTTATAACACCTTTTATAAACATTACACAATATAATACAGGCACTATATATATATATATATATATATATATATATATATACACACACACACACACACAAGGGCAAAGGTGTAGAGGGGACCCAGGGCTCACTGTAGGGAGGCTGCTGGACAGGGCAGCAGGGGTACGGGGGTACAACTCCCGTACTGGTCCACCACACTTCTCTGCACAGACAGAGGCAGCCTGCTACAACAATTGCTTTGCAGAGAGGGAGACAGCCTGCTACAAGAACTGCTCTGCATAGAGGGAGACTACCTGTTACAAGAGCTGCTCTGCAGAGAGGAAGACAACCTGCTACTAGAGCTGCTATACCGAGAGGAAGATGGCCTGCTATAAGAGCTTCTCTGCAGAGAGGGAGACTGCTACAGGAGCTGTTCTGCCAAGAGGAATGTAATAATAATAATAATAAAAAATATATATATATATATATATATATATATATATATATATATATATATATATATAAAATGTAAAAAATATAATGTAAAATAATAGAATGAATGGATGATGTAAAATAGGTGAGTGGTGAATATGTGAGAGGTGAAGAGATATCAAAATGTATAATTTAAATATATAATTAAAAAAGCTGGTTTAAACAAGTATGTTCAAATGTATTAATATTAAAATATTTCATAACGTATAAGTCCAAGCAGGGCCCTTGCTGTGGACTGTAAGCATAAATAAAACAACTAAAAAACAGGTATAAGTAGATATGAATAATAGTACAATAAAATCATTTATAGTTAATACTGCCACCCATAAGTTGGTTGGAAAAGCCGTTAATTGAATCCAAGGTATCAGTAGTTTTAGGCAGATAATGGATAGTTCAATAGTTAGTAATAAGTTTGTAACAAATGAGCATCGATATTGTAGCAAGTTTGAGACAAGTTTGTATGAAGAGGTTGGTGCTGTGCAGCACTCACCGCACCGCTGGCAGACTTCTCCGGGATGGTCAGACCTCGCTGCTGGGGACTGGCACAACTGTGCGGCCGGCCTGGATGTAGTGTCCGTGGGCTTGTCTAGATGGAATGTCGAACCCGGAGTGGCACAGATGGCTGGCCGAAGATGGTTGGCGGTGGAGGGGTAGCGCCGGTCCGGCGGTGAGTGTGTGCATACAGCTGCTTCGTTTAGAAGCACTATAAACTGCGTGTTAAGGCAGTGGGCTAGAAACCAGGGGGTTCCAGTAGTTGCAGATAACAGGAACGGCGCGTTCTTCAGGGTGGGCTGTGTAGGCAGTGTTACGCCGAGCGCTCCGGGTCCCTGCTCCTCCCCGGAGCGCTCACGGCGTCTCTCTCCCTGCAGCGCCCCGGTCAGTCCCGCTGACCGGGAGCGCTGCACTGACATGGCCGTCGGGGATGCGATTCGCACAGCGGGACGCGCCCGCTCGCGAATCGCATCCCAAGTCACTTACCCGTCCCGGTCCCCTGCTGTCATGTGCTGGCGCGCGCGGCTCCGCTCTCTAGGGCGCGCGCGCGCCAGCTCTCTGAGACTTAAAGGGCCAGTGCACCAATGATTGGTGCCTGGCCCAATTAGCTTAATTGGCTTTCACCTGCTCCCTGGCTATATCTGCTCACTGCCCCTGCACTCCCTTGCCGGATCTTGTTGCCTTGTGCCAGTGAAAGCGTTTAGTGTTGTCCAAGCCTGTGTTACCTGAACTTCTGCTATCCATCTTGACTACGAACCTTGGCGCCTGCCCCGACCTTCTGCTACGTCTGACCTTGCCTCTGCCTAGTCCTTCTGTCCCACGCCTTCTCAGCAGTCAGCGAGGTTGAGCCGTTGCTAGTGGATACGACCTGGTTGCTACTGCCGCAGCAAGACCATCCCGCTTTGCGGCGGGCTCTGGTGAACACCAGTAGCCTCTTAGAACCACCAGCACGGTCCACGCCAATCCCTCGCTGACACAGTGGATCCACAACCTGTAAGCCGAATCGTGACAGGCAGGTAGCCTATTTTTTTATTATTATATTTTTTATTATATTTTATATTAATTTTTCCACACCACATTTGCACTCACTTTACCTAGCCCACATTTGCACATAAATCCATTTAATCACCTATATATACCTAGAGGTCTGTCTGTTTCCTCTTTTATTGTATTGTATCTATCAGCACGTAGGGTACGTGTATCACAAGTACCTCTGTATATATTACATAGTGTGAGCCCCCCCAACCTTTTTGTTTTTTCCAGAGAATAAAGAGCTTCTCTGCCCAGACAGAGGCAACCTGCTACAACAGTTGCTTTGCAGAGAGGGAGACAGCCTGCTACAAGAACTGCTATGCAAAGAGGGAGACTACCTGTTACAAGAGCTGCTCTGCAGAGAGGAAGATAACCTGCTACTAGAGCTGCTATACCGAGAGGGAGACAACCTACTAAAAGGGGTGCTCCACAATGAGAGAGACAGCTTGCTACAAAAGCTGCTTTCCAGAGAGAAAACAGCCTTCTACAAGTGCTGCTCTGCACAGGAGACAACCTGTTACAAGAGCTGCTGTGCAGAGAGGAAGACAACCTGCTACTAGAGATGATGTGCAGAGGGAGACAATCTCCTACAAGATCTGCTTTGCAGAAAGGGAAACAGACTTCTACAATAGTTTCTCTGCACAGACAGAGGCAGCCTGCTACAAGAACTGCTATGCAAAGAAGGAGACAGCTTGATACAAGAACTGCTATGCAAAGAGGGAGACAACCTGTTACAAGAGCTGCTCTGCAGAGAAGAAGACAACCTGCTACTAGAGCTGCTATACAGAGAGGAAGAGGGCCTGCTATAAGAGCTTCTCTGAAGAGAGGGAGACAACCTGCTACAGGAGTTGTTCTGCCAAGAGTAAGAAAGCCTGCTACTAGAGCTGCTCTACAGAGAGGAAGATAGCCTGCTACAAGAGCTCATCTGCAGAAAGGAAGACAGCCTGCTACAAGAGTTGATCTGCAGAAAGGAAGACAGCCTGCTACAAGAGCTCATCTGCAGAAAGGAAGACAGCCTGCTACAGAAGCTACTCTGCAGAGAGGGATACAGTCTGCTACAGAAGGAGAAAGACTATTACAATAACTACTATGCAGAGAAGGAGATAACCTGCTACAAGGGCTGCTCTGCAGAGAGACACACAATTACTACAAGGGGATTAAAGAAGCATGGCAGCTTTCTTCAAAAAACAGCACCATTCTTGAACATGGGTTTGTAGTATTGCATCTTATCCCCTATCCGCCCCTCAATACAAGTCTATGGGAGGGGGCGTGACGGCGGGGCTAATCACCTCAGGTGCCCACATGTGGGGCTGATCCCCTCAAGTGCCTATAGGGTGGGGCTAATCACCTCAGGTGCACACATGGTGGGGCTAATCACCTCAGGTGCCCACATGGTGGGGCTGATCCCCTCAAGTGCCTATAGGGTGGGGATAATCACCTCAGGTGCCCACATGGGGGGGAGGCGGATCCCCTCAAGTGCCCACAGGATGGGGCTAATCACCTCAGGTGCCCACATGGTGGGGCTGATCCCCTCAAGTGCCTATAGGGTGGGGATAATTACCTCAGGTGCCCACAGAGTGGGGCTGATCACCTCAAGTGTTCTCAGGGGTAGGGCTGACCACCTCAAGCATCCATAGAAAAGGATCAAGCACCACAATTGCCCACAGGGTGGGGCTGATTGCCTGAAGGGCCCACAGGACAGGGCCAATAAAATCACTTGCCCAGCATTTCAATGGCTCTGACTAAGGACCAGGGATTCCTAAAACGCATTGGCGTCCCTAATTTGTTGTAACCTATGCAGTTTGAAGGCCCAAATAAAGTGTTGTCCAGTGTGTGCATCAGCAGTGTGCAGGGTCAGGAGACCCACTGATCATAGGCAGCAAGAAGAAAGATCAGAATTCTATATACCAAGGAAAGAGATCCCCACAACAAGACAGTGACAGCTGCTCAACCTGACACCATCTACACCAATTATCCCCCCAGGCCAGCAGGAGCACAACTACCATCATCTGCCGGGGGACACTATATACACTATTATCCCCCCAGGACAGCAGTGGAGGAGCACAACTACCATCATCTGCCGGGGGGACACCATATGCACCAATTATCCCCCCAGGCCAGCAGGAGCCCAACTACCATCATCTGCCGGGGGACACTATATACACCAATTATACCCCAGGCCAGCAGGAGCACAACTACCATCATCTGCCGGGGGGACACCATATGCACCAATTATCCCCCCAGGCCAGCAGGAGCACAACTACCATCATCTGCCGGGGGGACACCATATGCACCAATTATTCCCCCAGGCCAGCAGGAGCACAACTACTATCATCTGTCGGGGGACACTATATACACCAATTATCCCCCAAGGCCAGAAGGAGCACAACTACCATCATCTGCTGGGGGACACGATATACACCAATTATCCCCCCAGGCCAGCAGGAGCACAACTACTATCAGCTGCCGGGGGACACCATAGGAGTCTCACTGGAACCATCTTGCAAAAATCCTCATCTATAGTGCAATGCTATAATGCAGTGTTCCCCAACCGGTGGGCCTCCAGCTGTTGCAAAATCACAGCTCTCAGCATGCCCAGACTGTCATATTGTCACCAATAGCCACAGTGCCCCCATAATAATAACAACAATCATAATGCCCCCATAATAATTAGGGATCGACCGATTATCGGCACGGTCGATATTATCGGCCGATATTCACGTTTCCCCCCGTTATCGGTATCAGCTTCTAACCTGCTGATAATGCGCGAAACAAGGCGTGTGCACGAATCGTGGGACTTCAGTCCCGGCCCTGAACTTCAGGCCGGGACTGAAGTCCCGCGATTCATGCGCACACCTTGTTTTGCCGTACGGAGCAATTGCCTGACAGCTGACAGTATGGTGGAGCGGGAGCTGCCAGCTGTCCCACTCCTCCACTCGCTCACCTTTCTCACGCTGCTTCATTCTTGCAGTGTGAGTGAGAGCCGCGGGGACGCCATCCATGACAGGCCGGCGTGATGACATCACATCATCGCGCCGGCGCCCGGAGATCACGTCCCTGCAGCTCTCACTCACAGTACAAGAACGTAGCAGCGTGTGAGGTGAGCACTGCTCGGGCGCTGTATGGATGGACGGGCAAATTATAAGTGAGGGGGGCAAATATAAGTGAGGGGCACAAATATAAGTGAGGGGCACATATCACGGGGGTATTATATGTGAGGAACGCAGGACAGGGGGGATTATATGTGGGGGCACATGACACTCCCCCTGTCATGGGCCCATATAATGCCCCCCTGACTTATAATACCCTCTGGCCTGTACCCTCACATATAATTGTGGTGTCCCAGTAGCGCATTTCATACGGTACTTATCTATTTATGGGTCCCCATAGCCGGAGTCCCTAGGACGTAGGGATCCCTGTAATCTAGTCTACCCCTAGTCACCTCTATCTTAACGTATAATTAGTAACTTATGCATAGATAATATAAATAGTATAGTATAAATGTAAATAAATGGTTAATTACTTGTTTCCATGGTGTCGCAGGGCCTTCGGGTCATGTGATGCGTTCCAAGCCTCACTCTGGATGTGTTCCAGGCCTCACTTTGGTATCTCTGGCCTCGTTTTGGTTTTATAATGTATATAGATCCTGTGATGTAAGCAATCCCATCACACCATGTAAGGTGAATGGCAGACGTTCGGACCAATCAGATTCGCCACGCCCCCTGCCCATATAAAGGAGCGGCGGCCATGTTTCTCTCTCTTACCTCGTGGGCTGTCAAGCAAGCAAGACCTGTACAGCAGTAATCGCAGTGAGTTAGGCCCAAGCCTTGTGGCAATGGCTGAACAATTATAAGTAGTGTTGCTCGCGAATATTCGCAAAGCAAATTTTATTTGCGAATATCACATATTCGCGAATATAGCACTATATATTCATAATTACGAATATATATATATATTTTTTTTTTTTTTTTTTTTTTTACAGTACACATCACAGTGATCATCCCTCTCTCCTTCCAGCTTGTGTGGTGTAAAGAAGGCTCTAATAGTACTGTGTGAAACTGGCGTGCGAATTTTCGCATATGCGAATTTTCGTTTATGGTAATTTTTATGCAAATTTTCGCATACGCGATTTTCCGCGCATGCGAAAATAAAACAAGGATATTACGAATATGCGAATATATGACGAATATTCGTCCATATATTCGCGAATTCGAATATGGCCTATGCTGCTCAACACTAATTATAAGTATAGAGTGTATCACCTCCCAAACACTCTGCAGCATCTCCGGACCTAATAACTCCCCTAAATCCAGACGGATCTGCAAATATCTTCCTAAATTAAGAAACTTATTGTCTATCTCAAGGTCCGCAACTACTGCCAGTTGCTAAGTAACCAAAGGACTGTTTGTATGGGACTGTTACTGTGTCGTGGATATTGCAAGCACTTCAGTAAACGTTATTCAAGTTCAAATCTCCTTGTGGACCTTCAGTTATTTTATGCACCTATCGTTACTGGGAAGGGCGTTGATGGGCCAGAACACTGATTCAGCATACCAGCCCTCAGCCTGGCGTCACGAACTCTTCTAGGGTTAACATTAACCCCTTATATACCTATATCATACCACCACTACCATACACCCCCCAAGCGCTACCACATAATTCCCTCCTGAGGGGGCAGGACATGGGGCATTATATGTGAGGGGCACTGGACAGGGGGCAATAAATGTGAGGGGCACTGGACAGGGGGTATTATAAGTCGGGGGGCATTATATGATTATGTGGGCACATGACAGGGGTGGGCTGTCATGTGCCCCCACATATAATCCCCCCTTCATGTGCCCCTCATACATAATACCCCCTGTCCTGTGACCCCCACATATAATGCCCCATGTCCTGTGTTCCTCACATAAAATGCCCCATCATGTGCCCCCACATATAATGCCCCCTGACATGTGCCCCTCACATATAATGCCCCCTGTCCTATGCCCCTCACATATAATGCCCCCATCATGTGCCCCCACATATAATGCCCCCTGACATGTGCCCCTCATATATAATGCCCCATGTCCTGTGCCCCTCACATATAATGCCCCCTGTTCTGCACCCTCAGGGGGCATTATATGCGAGGTGCACAGGACAGGGGGTATTATAAGTCAGGGGGGCTCTATACAGGCAGGGGGAGAGAAGAAAGTGGCGGCAGCGGTCTCTGGCACCGCAAAAGTCGCTACAGTTCATTGATTTTGAAGCACCCACTTTAAATCAATGATCTGCAGCGGCTTCAGGGGGTGGGGGTGGGGGGAGAGAAATAGCCAATAATTTATACCGGAATATCGGTAAAAATTATCGGCTATTGGCCTTAACCTCCACAGATTATCGGTATCGGCCCTAAAAAATCGATATCGGTCAATCCTCAATAATAATAACAACAACCATATTGTCACCATAATAATAACAGCCAAAGTGCCCCCATAATAATGAAAACAACCATAGTGTCACCATAATAACAACAATCATAATGTCACCATAATAATAATAACAATCATAATGCCCCCCATAATAATAACAACAACCTTATTGTCACCATAATAATAAGTCAAAGTGCCCCCATAATAATGAAAACAACCATAGTGTCACCATAATAACAACAATCATAATGTCACCATAATAACAGTCATAATGCCCCCATAATAATAATAACAATCATAATGCCCCCCATAATAATAACAACAACCTTATTGTCACCATAATAATAAGTCAAAGTGCCCCCATAATAATGAAAACAACCATACTGTCACCATAATAACAACAATCATAATATCACCATAATAATAACAGTCATAATGCCCCCATAATTATAATAATAATAACAACCATAGTGCTCCCATAATAATAAGTCATAGTGTCACAACAGCCACAGTGCCCCCATAATAACAACAATCATAATGTCACCATAATAATAATTACAGCCATAATGTCACCATAACAACAACAGCAATAGTGTCCCCATAACAACAGCCAAAGTGTCACCATAACAGCCATAGTGTCCCCATAACAACAGCAGCCATAGTGTCACCATAACAACAGCAGCCATAGTGTCACCATAACAACAGCAGCCATAGTGTCACCATAACAGCAGCCATAGTGTCCCCATAACAACAGCAGCCATAGTGTCCCCATAACAACAGCCATAGTGTCCCCATAACAACAGCCATAGTGTCCCCATAACAACAGCCATAGTGTCCCCATAACAACAGCCATAGTGTCCCCATAACAACAGCCATAGTGTCCCCGTAACAACAGCCATAGTGTCCCCGTAACAACAGCAGCCATAGTGTCACCATAACAGCCATATTGTCCCCATAACAACAGCCAAAGTGTCACCATAACAACAGCCATAGTGTCCCCATAACAACAGCAGCCATAGTGTCACCATAACAACAGCAGCCATAGTGTCACCATAACAACAGCAGCCATAGTGTCCCCATAACAGCCAGTGTCCCCATAACAACAGCCATAGTGTCCCCATAACAACAGCCATAGTGTCCCCATAACAACAGCCATAGTGTCCCCATAACAACAGCCATAGTGTCCCCATAACAGCCATAGTGTCCCCGTAACAGCAGCCATAGTGTCACCATAACAGCCATAGTGTCCCCATAACAACAGCCATAGTGTCCCCATAACAACAGCCATAGTGTCCCCATAACAACAGCCATAGTGTCCCCATAACAACAGCCATAGTGTCCCCATAACAACAGCCATAGTGTCCCCGTAACAGCAGCCATAGTGTCCCCATAACAACAGCCATATTGTCCCCATAACAACAGCCATAGTGTCCCCATAACAACAGCCATAGTGTCCCCATAACAACAGCCATAGTGTCCCCATAACAACAGCCATAGTGTCCCCATAACAGCCATAGTGTCACCCTAACAACAGCAGCCATAGTGTCACCCTAACAGCCATAGTGTCCCCATAACAACAGCCATAGTGTCCCCATACCAACAGCCATAGTGTCCCCATACCAACAGCCATAGTGTCCCCATACCAACAGCCATAGTGTCCCCATACCAACAGCCATAGTGTCACCATAACAACAGCCATGGTGTCCCCATATCAACAGCAGTAATAGTGCCCACATAATAATAAAAGCAACATCCATAGTGCCCCCATAATAACAGTTATAGTGTCCCCATAATAATAAGTTATAGTGTCCCCATAATAATAACAGTTATAGTGTCCCCATAATAATAACTAGAGATGAGCGAACTTACAGTAAATTCGATTCGTCACGAACTTCTCAGCTCGGCGGTTGCTGACTTTTCCTGCATAAATTAGTTCAGCTTTCCGGTGCTCCGTTGGGATGGAAAAGGTGGATACAGTCCTAAGAAAGAGTCTCCTAGGACTATATCCACCTTTTCCAGCCCACCGGAGCACCTGAAAGCTGAACTAATTTATGCAGGATAAGTCATCAACTGCCGAGCCGAGAAGTTCGTGACTAGAGATGAGCGAACTTACAGTAAATTTGATTCGTCACGAACTTCTTACTGTGGAGCAAACTAATACGAAGCAACTTCCTACAATAATGGACTGAACCAATGCCCAGTCACTACCTACAATAATGGACTGATCTAATGTACAGTCACTGGGGGAGATTTATCAAAAGCTAAAGTTTTGATAAACACGTTTTGATAAATCTCCCTTACTATGTACAATAATGGATCAATCCAATACACAGTCACTACAAACAATAATGGACTGATCCAATATACACTCACTACCTACAATAATGGACCAAACCAATGCCCAGTCACGACCTACAATAATGGACTGATCCAGTGAACAGTCACTACCTACAATAATGGACTGATCCAATGCACAGTCACTACCTACAATAATGGACTGAACCAATGCACAGACACTACCTACAATAATGGACTGAACCAATGCACACTCACTACCTACAATAATGGACTGAACCAATGCACAGTCACTACCTACAATAATGGACTGAACCAATGCACAGTCACTACCTACAATAATGGACTGAACCAATGCATAGTCCCTAACTACAATAATTGACTGATCCAATGCACACTCAGTACCTACAATAATGGGCCGAACCGGTGCACAGTCACTACTTACAATAATGGATCAATCCAATGCACAGTCACTACCTACAATAATGGATTGATCCAATGCACAGTCACTACCTACAATAATGGATCGATCCAATGCACAGTCACTACCTACAATAATGGATCAATCCAATGCACAGTCACTACCTACAATAATGGACTGCACCAATGCACAGTCACTACCTACAATAATGGATTGAACCAATGCACAGTCACTATCCACAATAATGGACCAAACCACTGCCCAGTCACTACCTACAATAATGGACCGAACCACTGCCCATTCAGTACCTACAATAATGGATCGATCCAATGAACTATCCCAATTGTCTCTTAGCTTACTGTGGACCAAACTAATACGAAGCAACTACCTACAATAATGGACTGAACCAATGCCCAGTCACTACCTACAATAATGGACTGATCTAATGTACAGTCACTGGGGGAGATTTATCAAAAGCTAAAGTTTTGATGAACACGTTTTGATAAATCTCCCTTACTATGTTCAATAATGGATCAATCCAATACACAGTCACTACAAACAATAATGGACTGATCCAATATACACTCACTACCTACAATAATGGACCAAACCAATGCCCAATCATGACCTACAATAATGGACTGATCCAGTGAACAGTCACTACCTACAATAATGGACTGATCCAATGCACAGTCACTACCTACAATAATGGACTGAACCAATGCACAGACACTACCTACAATAATGGACTGAACCAATGCACAGACACTACCTACAATAATGGACTGAACCAATACACACTCACTACCTACAATAATGGACTGAACCAATGCACAGTCACTACCTACAATAATGGCCTGAACCGGTGCACAGTCACTACCTACAATAATGGACTGAACCAATGCATAGTCCCTAACTACAATAATTGACTGATCCAATGCACACTCACTACCTACAATAATGGGCCGAACAGGTGCACAGTCACTACCTACAATAATGGACTGAACCAATGCACGGCCACGAACTAATAACAATAGTCATAGTGGCCCCATAATAATAACAATAGTCATAGTGCCCCCATAATAATAACAAAGTCATAGTGTCATAATCATAGTGCCCCCTTAATAATAACAATAGTATTAGTGTCATAATCATTGTGCCCCCATAATAATAACAATAGTCATAGTGTCATAATCATAGTGCCCCCATAAAAATAACAATAGTCATAGTGCCCCCATAATAATAACAATAGTCATAGTGCCCCCATAATAATAACAATAGTCATAGTGTCACCATAATAATAACAATAGTCATAGTGTCACCATAAGAATAATACCAGCCACAGTGACCCCATAATAATAGTCATGGTGCCCTAATAATGATAATAATAATAACAGTCATACTGTCACCATATAAAATAACAATCATAGAACAACCATTATAATAACATTCAAAGAGCCTCCATAATAAGAACAGCCAAAATAATAATAATAATAGCCATAGTACTCCCATATTAATAACAGCCAAAGTTCCCACATAATAATCAAAATAATAATAGTAATAATAATACAAGTCATAGTGTCACCATAATAATAACAGCCATGGTGCCCCCATAATAATAATAACAAAAGTCATAGTACCATCATAATAATAAGAGCCATAGTGCCCCAATAATAATAATAATAATAATAGCCATGGTGCCCCATAATAATAATAATAAGAGCCATTCTCAAGGCGGGTGCCAGGGGCGGACTGACCTGCCGCCGCTGCTGAGGTCCGGGACACTCGTCCCAGATCCCCAGCAGACAGCGCTACATTCTCCTGTATGCGCGATACACTTACATACAGGAGAAGGCATCCCCTCTGTGTGAGCCACATCTGCAGCTACACAGAGAAGACGTGACCGCCGCCCCCACGCAGCATGCAGAACAGGCACCGGTGACGTCACTCATCCGGCGCCTGTACTGGGGAGAGGAGAAGACGCGGGCCCTGCAGCTGAGGAGATCGCTGCGTGGGACATCAGGTGAGCATCCTTTTTTTATTTTATTTTTTTAACCCTGCCTATACCTATAGGGAAGGGGGGGGGGTGCTCTGCATATACTTACAGGGAAGGGGGGGAGAGGGGGGGTGCTCTGCATATAACTATAGGGAAGGGAGGAGAGGGGGGGTGCTCTGCATATACCTATAGGGAAGGGGGGAGAGGGGGTGTGCTCTGCATATACCTATAGGGAAGGAGGGGAGAGGGGGGGTGCTCTGCATATAACTATAGGGAAGGGGGGAGAGGGGGGGTGCTCTGCATATACCTATGGGGGAGAGGGGGAGTGCTCTGCATATACCTATAGGGAAGGGGGGAGAGGCGGGGGGTGCTCTGCATATACCTATAGGGAAGGGGGAGAGGCGGGGGATGCTCTGCATATACCTATAGGGAAGGGGGGAGAGGGGGGGTGCTCTGCATATACCTATAGGGAAGGGGGGAAGAGGGGGGGTGCTCTGCACATACCTATAGGGGAGAGGGGGGTGCTCTGCATATACCTATAGGGAGGAAGAGGGGGGTGCTCTGCATATACCTATGGGAAAGGGAGGGAGAGGGGGGTGCTCTGCATATGCCTATAGGGAAGGGGGGAGAGGGGGGGTGCTCTGCATATACCTATAGGGAAGGGGGGGAGAGGGGGGTGCTCTGCATATACCTATAGGGAAGAGGGGAAGAGGGTGGGGTTCTCTGCATATACCTATGGCGAAGGGGAGGAGAGGGGGGGTGCTCTGCATATACCTATAGGGAAGGGGGGGAGAGGGGGGTGCTCTGCATATACCTATAGGGAAGGGGGAGAGAGGGGGTGCTCTGCATTTACCTATGGGGAAGGGGTGGTGCTCTGCATATACCTATAGGGAAGGGGGGGAGAGGGGGTGCTCTGCATATACCTATAGGGAGGGAGAGGGAGAGGGGGGGTGCACTGCATATACCTATGGGAAAGGGAGGGAGAGGGGGGGTGTAGCTCTGCCTATACCTATGGGGAAGGGTGGGGTGTAGCTCTGCATATACCTATGAGAAAGAGGGTGGGGTGTAGCTCTGCATATACCTATGGGAAAGAGGGTGGGGTGTAGCTCTGCATATACCTATGGGAAAGAGGGTGGGGTGTAGCTCTGCATATACCTATGGGAAAGAGGGGGGTGTAGCTCTGCATATACCTATGGGGAAGGGGGGTGTAGATCCACATATTCATATGGGAAAGAGGGGGGTAGCTCTGCATATACCTATGGGAAAGAGGGGGGGGGGTAACCCTGCATATATCTATGGGAAAGAGGGGGGGTGTAGCGTAGCTCTGCATATACCTATGGGAAAGAGAGGGGGGGTGTAACTGCATATACCTATGGGAAAGAGGGGGCTACCTGGCTACCTACCCACATGCCCTTTTACTGTGCAGGACACCAAGGAGGGCATTATTACAGTTTGTGGGCCTATAGATGGAAAGATTGTGTAGAGGAGGGCACGGAATATAGAAAAGACGTAATTGTGAGTCCCAAAATGTAACTGTAATCACTTATATGGTATACACATCCTGTGTACAGCTGATATCTACCGCCATATGGTCCTGTATATAATCACTTATATGGTATACACATCCTGTGTACAGCTGATATCTACCGCCATATGGTCCTGTATATAATCACTTATATGGTATACACATCCTGTGTACAGCTGATATCTACCGCCATATGGTCCTGTATATAATCACTTATATGGTATACAGATCCTGTGTGCAGCTGATATCTACTGCCATATGGTTCTGTATATAATCACTTATATTGTATACAGATCCTGTATAGTATACTGGTCTGTATATAGTGGTTTTATTCATTACAGTATGGCGGTATTATCCAGTTATTGTGTGATGGTATATTTTACTCCTTGTATACCAGTATTATTGGTCATGGAAATTTACCTACGTTAAAGTGTTTCTTACATATATAAATTTTAGTTTATTGTGTGTGGGATTTGGGTGGAATAGGAGCGTGGCAGAAGATCGACGAGCTGCAGAGTCCAGCAGGGGCCCTTGCCTTTTTTTTGTTCCGGGGGCCCCGAGTGTTGTCAGTCCGTCCCTGGGGGGAGGGGAGGGAGGGGGTGTAATTAACGGGGGTGCGTGTGTGTGTGTGTCTGGGGGGGGGGGGGTGTCAAACAAAGGGTCCGCCCTGGGTGTCAAATGCTCTAGGTACGCCCCTTGGACACGTGACTGCAGGATCAGACTACACAGGAGATGTTTGATGTCCGTTACCATGGAGACACATAGACCTGCACAGGTGCTGTTTGATGTCTGTTACCATGGAGCCAGATAGACCTGCACAGGTGCTGTTTGATGTCTGTTACCATGGAGACACAGATCTGCACAGAAGCTGTACATAAAAAATTGTGGGAATTTTAAAAATAAAACCTATTGCAAAGGCAATATAGAGTATACAACAGTGTTTTCCAACCAGGGTGCCCCCAGCTGTTGCAATACTACAACTCCCAGCATGCCCAAAAAGTTAAAGACTGATATTTCTCAACCAGGGTGCCCCCAGCTGTTGCAAAACTACAACTTCCAGCATGCCCAAAAAGCCAAGCATTAATGTTTCTTAAACAGGGTCCCTCCAGTTGTTGCAAAATTACAATTCCCAGCATGCCCAGAAAGCCAAACACTTATGTCTCTCAACCAGGGTGCCTCCAGCTGTTGCAAAACTACAACTCCCAGCATGCCCAAAAAGCCAAAGGATAATGTTGCTCAACCAGGGTGCATGCAGCTGTTGCAAAACTACAACTCCCAGCATGCCCAAAAAGCCAAAGACTAATGTTTCTCAAACAGGGTGCCTCCAGCTGTTGCAAAACTACAACTCCCAGCATGCCCAAAAAGCCAAAGGATAATGTTGCTCAACCAGGGTGCATGCAGCTGTTGCAAAACTACAACTCCCAGCATGCCCAGAAAGCCAAAGACTAATGTTTCTCAACCAGGGTGCCTCCAGCTGTTGCAAAACTACAACTCCCAGCATGCCCGGACAGCCAACGGCTGTCCGGGCATGCTGGGAGTTGTAGTTTTGAAAGAGCTGTAGAGCCCCAGGCTGTCCAGTCCTGCAGGGAGTTGTAGTTATGCAACAGCTGGAGGCACACTGATTGTGAAACACGGATGCAGAAGGTGGAGATTCTCATCCTGCAGAGCAGCGCTCATAATGCCGCAAACAATGGAGGCGCCTGATGACATCACGCCCCCCCCCCCCCCTTGTACGCCTTCTCCAGGCCTTAAGAATGTGAAGGTGATACTGTGTGGAGGGAGTTCACCTGCAGTCACACTCGGATAAGCCTCACCAATCCCAGCCGGAGCCATCACCGGGGTGACGGTGTGACTTTCAGAGGCGCCATGCCTCATTTAGCCTTAGTAATAACCTAATTGGACTGGAAAAAATGCAAGGACAGGAGCGTGAAAGCAAAATCACAACAGCTTAGCGGAGTTTACCGAACCATCGGAAAAAGAGAGATGACACCGATAAGGCGCAATCTACACATATCAGCCTGTGATTAGCTGTAAGCGCCACAATGGCGGAAAATTAACAATTAACCCATTACTGATACTCAAGACAAGTGAGTGCAGCTCTGGAGTATAATACAGGATATAACTCAGGATCAGTACAGGATCAGTAATGTAATGTATGTACACAGTGACCTCACCAGCAGAATAGTGAGTACAGCTCCGGAGTATAATACAGGATATAACTCAGGATCAGTACAGGATAAGTAATGTAATGTATGTACACAGTGACCTCACCAGCAGAATAGTGAGTACAGCTCTGGGGTATAATACAGAATATAATTCAGGATCAGTACAGGATAAGTAATGTAATGTATGTACACAGTGACCTCACCAACAGAATAGTGAGTGCAGCTCTGGGGTGTAATGCAGGATATAACTCCGGATCAGTGTACAGAGCCCCGCTTGTCCTCAGTGTACAGAGCCCTATTTTCCTCAGTGTACAGAGCCCTGCTTGTCCTCAGTGTACAGGGCCCTGCTTGTCCTCAGTGTACAGAGCCCCGCTTTTCCTCAGTGTACAGAGCCCCGCTTGTCCTCAGTGTACAGAGCCCCACTTGTCCTCAGTGTACAGAGCCCTGCTTGTCCTCAGTGTACAGAGCCCCGCTTGTCCTCAGTGTACAGAGCCCCGCTTGTCCTCAGTGTACAGAGCCCTGCTTGTCCTCAGTGTACAGAGCCCTGCTTGCCCTCATTGTGCAGAGCCCTGTTTGTCCTCAGTGTACAGAGCCCCGCTTGTCTTCGGTGTAAAGAGCACCGCTTGTCCTCAGTGTACAGAGCCCCGCTTGTCCTCAGTGTACAGAGCCCTGCTTGTCCTCAGTGTACAGAGCCCTGCTTGTCCTCAGTGTACAGAGCCCTGCTTGTCCTCAGTGTACAGAGCCCTACTTGTCCTCAGTGTACAGAGCCCCGCTTGTCCTCAGTGTACAGAGCCCTGCTTGTCCTCAGTGTACAGAGCCCTGCTTGTCTTCAGTGTACAGAGCCCTGCTTGTCCTCAGTGTACAGAGCCCTGCTTGTCCTCAGTGTACAGAGCCCTGCTTGTCCTCAGTGTACAGAGCCCTGCTTGTCCTCAGTGTACAGAGCCCCGCTTGTCCTCAGTGTACAGAGCCCCGCTTGTCCTCGGTGTACAGAGCCCTGCTTGTCCTCTGTGTACAGAGCCCTGCTTGTCCTCAGTGTACAGAGCCCCGCTTGTCCTCAGTGTACAGAGCCCCGCTTGTCCCCAGTGTACAGAGCCCTGCTTGTCCTCGGTGTACAGAGCCCTGCTTGTCCTCAGTGTACAGAGCCCCGCTTGTCCCCAGTGTACAGAGCCCTGCTTGTCCTCAGTGTACAGAGCCTTGCTTGTCCTTCCTTCACTTACTGTATTTTGACTCTTCACAGAGACACACAGACAGTAGCCTCAGTGACAATAATATACACATTTTTAAACCAATGTATTTAACAAAATAAACATATAATGGTGCAATCTACATTATAGAAAAAGTTTTTGTTAATGACAGGTAAACGTTAATAAGACACCTGGGACCACTGGGCAATGTTTTCCCTGTGACTGGTACAAGAGATTACAATATACATCAATGTGTCAAAATGTATCCAGAGCAATCATCTGCAGACTCCTAGAGAGATCAGTTATGGAATAATCCGCAGATCCCTAGAGAGATCAGTGATGTAATAATCTGCAGACCCCTAGAGAGATCAGTGATGTAATAATCTGCAGACCCCTAGAGAGATCAGTGATGTAATAATCTGCAGACCCCTAGAGAGATCAGTGATGTAATAATCTGCAGACCCCTAGAGAGATCAGTGATGTAATAATCTGCAGACCCCTAGAGAGATCAGTGATGTAATAATCTGCAGACCCCTAGAGAGATCAGTGATGTAATAATCTGCAGACCCCTAGAGAGATCAGTGATGTAATAATCTGCAGACCCCTAAAGAGATCAGTGATGTAATAATCTGAAGATCCCTAGAGAGATCGGGGATGTAATAATCTGCAGACCTCTAGAGAGATCGGGGATGTAATAATCTGCAGACCCCTAGAGAGATCAGTGATGTAATAATCTGCAGACCCCTAGAGAGATCAGTGATGTAATAATCTGCAGACCCCTAGAGAGATCAGTGATGTAATAATCTGCAGATCCCTAAAGAGATCAGTGATGTAATAATCTGAAGATCCCTAGAGAGATCGGGGATGTAATAATCTGCAGATCCCTAGAGAGATCGGGGATGTAATAATCTGCAGACCTCTAGAGAGATCGGGGATGTAATAATCTGCAGACCCCTAGAGAGATCGGGGATGTAATAATCTGCAGACCCCTAGAGAGATCAGTGATGTAATAATCTGCAGACCTCTAGAGAGATAAGTGATGTAATAATCTGCAGACCCCTAGAGAGATCAGTGATGTAATAATCTGCAGACCCCTAGAGAGATCAGTGATGTAATAATCTGCAGACCTCTAGAGAGATCGGGGATGTAATAATCTGCAGACCTCTAGAGAGATAAGTGATGTAATAATCTGCAGACCCCTAGAGAGATCAGTGATGTAATAATCTGCAGACCTCTAGAGAGATCAGTGATGTAATAATCTGCAGACCCTTAGAGAGATCAGTGATGTAATAATCTGCAGACTCCTAGAGAGATCAGTGATGTAATAGTCTGCAGACCCCTAGAGAGATCAGTGATGTAATAATCTGCAGACCCCTAGAGAGACCAGTGATGTAATAATCTGTATACCCCTAGAGAGATCAGTGATGTAATAATCTGCAGACCCCTAGAGAGATCAGTGATGTAATAATCTGCAGACCTCTAGAGAGATCAGTGATGTAATAGTCTGCAGACCCCTAGAGAGATCAGTGATGTAATAATCGGCAGACCCCTAGAGAGATTAGTGAAGTAATAATCTGCAGACCCCTAGAGAGATCAGTGATGTAATAATCTGCAGACCCCTAGAGAGATCAGTGATGTAATAATCTGCAGACCCTTAGAGAGATCAGTGATGTAATAATCTGCAGACCCCTAGAGAGATCAGTGATGTAATAATCTGCAGACTCCTAGAGAGATCAGTGATGTAATAATCTGCAGACCCCTAGAGAGATCAGTGATGTAATAATCTGCAGACTCCTAGAGAGATCAGTGATGTAATAATCTGCAGACCCCTAGAGAGATCAGTGATGTAATAATCTGCAGACCCCTAGAGAGATCAGTGATGTAACAATCTGCAGACCCCTAGAGAAATCAGTGATGTAATAATCTGCAGACCCTTAGAGAGATCAGTGATGTAATAATCTGCAGACCCCTAGAGAGATCAGTGATGTAATAATCTGCAGACCCTTAGAGAGATCAGTTATGTAATAATCTGCAGACCCCTAGAGAGATCAGTGAGGTAATAATCTGCAGATCCTTAGAGAGATCAGTGATGTAATAATCTGCAGACCCCTAGAGAGATCAGTGATGTAATAGTCTGCAGACCCCTAAAGAGATCAGTGATGTAATAATCTGCAGACCCCTAGAGAGATCAGTGATGTAATAGTCTGCAGACCCCTAAAGAGATCAGTGATGTAATAATCTGCAGACCCCTAGAGAGATCAGTGATGTAATAGTCTGCAGACCCCTAGAGAGATCAGTGATGTAATAGTCTGCAGACCCCTAGAGAGATCAGTGATGTAATAGTCTGCAGACCCCTAGAGAGATCAGTGATGTAATAGTCTGCAGACCCCTAGAGAGATCAGTGATGTAATAATCTGCAGACCCCTAAAGAGATCAGTGATGTAATAGTCTGCAGACCCTTATCACATGACCGCACCTTGTTATTCGCAGAAGACATTAAGGGGATTGGTATGTGGATTATACAGCAGTGTTACCTGTGTATTACACTCACAATAATGGGTTCATTGACTCCATGAAGTGCATTGTGGGGGATCCTCTAAAGGTTAGTGAAGAGTATCCGAGCTGTGTGCAGGCGAGTATGAATACTATACAGATCCTATGAAGGCCCAAGACATGGAACATGTAGTCGCAACTCCGAGGTTAAAGGGGTTATCCTGCATTTTGCTAAAATTCATATCCTGCTGGGCTGAACAAAAATGATACAAAAACCTATACATTACGGGGCCGTCTGCGCAGATCACCTGCAGCTCCCATTCAGCTCCAGTCCCCAAATCTTGTGTCTTCTACCTGATTCCAAGACAAGTGCTTGGTGCAGGACCTGCCAGCTCAGCCAATGACTGGCTGTGATACCACATTGTCCTGCACCAAGTGCTCACCTCCGAAGCAAGAAGAAGTTAAAGGGGTACTCCGGCCCTAAAACATCTTATGCCCTATCCAAAGGATAGGGGATTAGATGTCTGATCTTGGGGGGTCCTGCCGCCAGGGACCCCCACAATCTAGCATGCAGCACCCACCTGTGAGCACTGCAGGAAGCGCTGGAGGCTCCAAGTCTTATGCATCCCGACCATGGGGACGGAGTATCTTGACGTTGCGTATCCGCCCCGTGTGATGTCACGCCCTGCCCCCTCACTGCAAGTCTATGGGAGGGGGCGTTATTTAAAGCTTGTGGTGCAATTTTTGGGTCCATAATCCCTGACTGAGGATGTCACCTGACGTGACAGAAAAGTGTCGGGGTCACTGGATGTTATTCCAAGTCTATTTCCGCCCCCATGTGACGTCAAGCCCTGCCCCCCCATGTGACGTCAAGCCCTGCCCCCTCAATGCATTTCTGTCCCCATGTGACATCACGCCCCGCCCCCTCAATGCAAGTCTATGGAGACTCCAGATATCATTTATACCAAAAGAGAAGAGCCATATTACCCATTACCATATTAATTGTAGAACTGATAGGGATGACCCTTATGTTTCTAATGACTGATCAATATAATAATACTAATATGTCATTGCTGCTTGAAAAATATATCTGTTACCTACCCCTTAACCCATATACATCAGCTTGCAATATGTTCGTGACTACGATTGAGGCCTTGGGATGACTCCATGCAGGAGTAGAAAGACAAAATATCTGAAGAACAGAGAACTCTGAAATTTCCTAGTTGAGAAACTTCTGCCAAGAAATTAATGGACACTAGATATGCTAATATATACGGATACAATAATCAAACAACCAATCAAAAAGTAACATGCTAATTCGGATGTCATAACTAAACCTCCTTCTTTGTCCAATGTAAAAACTAAATGTACTTCCTGGATTAAACAGAACTCTTTGGGGAAGCTACGAGTATGCTAAGAAAGAGTGTATACCAACATCCTGTGCGGTGTATATTTTCTTCTGTCGACACTTGCCAATATATAGCAGCACAGTCAATCACATTTGAAAGTCTCCCCTCAGATCATCCTTAACAGAACCAATGAACAGTATCAAACAGTTTAGCACCACCATATAAAAAGTATATAATAAATCAGCAATCTGTATTACTGACCATCTGGGGAAGACACTGCATATAGGGGATAAGATGTCTGACCACGGGTGTCCCGCCCCCGGGGACCCCCGCAATCTTGCATTCGGCACCCACCTCTTTTAGCTGCATGCCGCGCTGCTAGCTCACAAGCTGCCAGGTGCCGACCATGGGGCCGGAGTACTGTGACATCACGACTCCGCCCCCTTGTGAAGTCACACCCCACCCCCGCTATGCAAGTCTATGGGAGGGGGCGTGACAACCACGGTCCGGAGCATCGTGATGTCTAGACTCCGTCCCCATGTGACGTCACGCCCCGCCCCTGCTATGCAAGTCTATGGGAGGGGACGTGACGGCCGTCAGGCCCCCTCCCATAGACTTGCATAGCGGGGACAGGGGGTGACGTCTGATACTCCGGCCCCATGGTCGGCACCCGGCAGTTTGTGAGCTGGCAGCGCGGCATGCAGCTCAAAGAGGTGGGTGCCGAATGCAAGATTGCGGGGGTCACCAGCAGCGGAACCCCCGCGGTCACACATCTTATCCCCTATAAGGGATAAGATGTCTTAGGGCTGGAGTACCCCTTTAATACATAACTTTTATGGGATAGTATGTTTACTGCTGGCTATGGACTAGGTACAATTGAGAGACTTAATGGGAATCCCTGTGCTAAAACCCATTGTGGTAAACATGATATAGGCACTGGGTACCTCATAATTATGGAAAAAATTTAAAGAGGGGAGTTTTTTAATACATAACTTTTATCGATATCGTTAAAAATTCACCCAATCGTTAAAGTGAACCCTAATCCATTTAAAAGCCGGTCTTACTGGACAGAGAAATGATATCTATAGAAGTGCTGGCGCTGGTTATTCCAAGACTAAAACAGACTTGGAAGAATACCCAATGATCCCGACACTTTTCTGTCACATCAGGTGACGTCCTCAGGGGGATTACGGACACAAAAATCGTACCACAAGCTTTAAATCATGCCAAAAGAATATAAAAGCAAACTTGCACAAAAGTAAAGTATACAAAAAAAAAGGCAGGTACACTCACTTATATGTACATGGATGGTAATCCGGTTATAACCTCCGGAAATCTCCACTATAATGCAATACAACTAGATTATGTACGTATATACCCCACAATATATACCCCAAAACATCCTAATGAAAAGGTACAGCACACCAGATAGAATCTCATAGCATGATACTAGGCCCCAGCAATCCTAGTGAGGAGAGTACAGTGGGGAATATTAAAGGGGTACTCCGGCGGAAAACGCATTTTTTAAATCAACTGGTGCCAGAAAGATAAAGAGATTTGTAAATTACTTCTATTTAAAAATCGTATTCCTTCCAGTACTTATCAGCTGATGTTTGCTCCAAATAAAGTCATGTTGTTCTTTTCTGTCTGACCACAGTGCTCTCTGCTGACACCTCTGTCCGTGTCAGGAACTGTCCAGAACAGGAGAGGTTTGCCATGGGAATTTACTTGTACTCTAGACAGTTCCTGATACGGACAGAGGTGTCAGCAGAGAGCACTGTAGTCAGACTGATAAGAACTCCAGAAAGAAACACAATTTCCTGTGGAGCATTCAGCAGCTGATAAGTACTGGAAGGATTAAGATTTTTAAATAGAAGTCATTTACAAAGTCATTTAACATCCGTTTAACTTTCTGGCACCAGTTGATTTTAAAAAAATGTTTTCCAACGGAGTACCCCTTTAACGGTACAATCAGTCCATCAAAAATTCCTGGTGATTTGCCACAGTAGTCGCACCCTTGTTTGCCTTTTTAAATAGGGAGACTCTCCGAGCAATGAAAAGAAAGGCCATTGTGTGGGAGCCGACGTCTTCTGGGAGAAATTGTTGATCTACGACCCTTATCCTGAATTCTGTTGACCACACCTCGCCCTTTGGCGCATATACTGATGGAAATATCAAGGGGCAGTGAAATATGGCCAAGCTGGGTGAGTTTAAAGGGGTACTCTGGTGAAAAACTTTTTTTTTTTAAATCAACTGTTGCCAGAAAGTTAAACAGATTTGTAAATTACTTCTATTAAAAAACCGTAATCCTTCCTGTACTTATTAGCTGCTGAATAGCACCCAGTGGTCTTGACTAGAAGAGATAAGAGGAGATAAAGGCTCCCAACTTCTTGTGGAGAACAGATTCACCTTAGTTTGGGGAACTTTCCTATCCTAAGTGCAGAGTCACAGGTTATCCATGGGGAAAGTGAACCACAAAAAAGCAAGAAGTGGGAGAAGCAAGCAGAGGCCGTAAGAAAATTACTCTCAGGGTATCGTTCACACGTGCATATTTTCCGCTGCAGATCTTTGCTTCAGCAGATTTAGTTTTCCATTAAATTCAATAGGCAGCAAAATCTGCAGCAGATCTGCAGCAAAAATTTACACGTGTGAATGCACCCTTAGGGTATGTTCACAAGGGCGGATTACCTGCGGAAATTCCGCAGCGTAATTGCTGTGGAAAATCCGCAGCGGATTTGATTTTGCTACCATTGACTTCAATGGGTCTGCAGAAAATCTGCAATATAGGCAGGTTTGCAGATTTTCCTTTGAACCCATTGAAGTCAATGATAGCAAAATCCGTTGCGGATTTTCCACAGCATATACGCTGCAGAAATTCCACAGGTAATCTGCCCGTGTGAATATACCCTTAGCGGGGCTTTATAATCAGTACCAAAACTGTAAGAAATCACAAGGGAGACTACAAATATCTTGTATACCAAAAGAAAAGAGCCATATTATCCATTACCATATATAAAAATTAATTGTAGAACCAATTAAAGAAACCTAATGAATAGTATCAACCAAAGAGCAAAACAGTTTAGCACCACCATATAAAAAGTATATAATAAATCAGCAATCTGTATTACTGACTATCTGGGGAATACACTGCATATAGAACAAGAGAAGTATAGTAAAGTATGGTACTGCAGCCGGCCAAAATATGGCTTTATCGCCCCAGTCAAAAGTATGGACAAAACATAAATAGAGGGGAATGCTTTAAAGGGGTACTCCGGCCATGATTGCGGGGGTCCCCTGCAATCTTGCATTCGGCACTCACCTCTTTGAGCACCCACGCCACGCTGCCAGCTCACAAACTGCTGGGTGCCAACCACGGGGCCGGAGTATCTTGACGTCACAACTCCGCCCCCGTGTGACGTCACACCCCGCTCCCGCTATGCAAGTCTATGGGAGGGGGTGTGATGACCACGGGCCGGAGTGTCGTGACGTCTTGACTCCCCCCCCCCCCCCCGTGTGGGTCCTGGCTGCCCATAGCAATTGGGACCCACTGGGTTTAACCCGTTCTCCGCCGGTGAGAACGGTTTTAAACACATTATACCAGACCAGGGCGTAAAGGTAAGCCCTGAGTCCTTAAGGATCGGGGATGCAGGCCGTATGCATGGCACATAACAATATATGTACATTACATTAGATAACATAGGAGCTTGTTAACAATTTAGGGAACATAGGTTAAAGGGGGGGGGGGCAGAGGTCACTGACATAGAGTCCACCTGACAGGGCAGCAATGGTACAGGGGTGCAACTCCTGTACTGGGCCACCACAGTACTGTGCAGTGGTCATATATACAGAATAAGAGCAAATACGGAGGATTACACCCAGTATACAGGACAGGAGAAGAAGTGGTACTGTGCAGTGTATGTATATACAGAATAAGAGCAGATACTGAGGAACTCTTTTATTTTATATAAAAAGAAATACAAAACATAAACCAAACATAACAACCATAACAATGATAATCAAACATAAGATAAACCTAATGCATAACAAATAATATCACAAACAAAAATCCCTTCTGGTCCAGGACAACACACACTCCATACCTATATACACACACACCGCCAACCTATATAACTATATACATGACATACCTATATAACTATATACACCACATTCTATATAACTTTATACACCACACGTACCTATACAAAATAATTTTTTTTTTTTTTTTTTTTTTTTTTTTATATAATATATGCACAAAAATCTAATCAATAATATACATATATAAGTATATATACACACATATACACCTACACATATCCATACACTAAATAATAAACACACAAAAAAAAAAAACAATATATAAGAATTTACTTATAAATATCCCCCACCTTTCCTATAACCTACACAAAATTATACACAAAAATATGCCTCAAATAATATAACCTTATTCATTATATATGTACAGTCCCTATACATATATACACAACTCCTACACATATATACAACCTTTATACAATATACAATCCCTACACCATAACACCAACCCCTCAGGGCTCCGGTTCGATGTCTGTAAGCCGCCTACATCTTTTCGTCTTTATCAAAACAAAAATGTCTGGTGACAGCTTCAGCCCATCACCAGGGAGGAGATTACTAGGTTAGGGCACCTTAAAGGAGAACCCCCTCCACAGGGTAGAGGCACTAAATGCACCAAACTTTTCATACTCCAAAGAACGAACCTTCACCAGGTCACCGAGCGTGTTCCTACAAACCTCGTCCACGGGGAGGATTTTCTGTCTCGTCGACACTAAACACCTCGCTTGCCACGTGTGATACCTGACCACTGCGCTGACTATAAATGAAGTGCACCGGTCCCGGACACCCAGATCTTTGAAGGCCGCATAAACCCACTCAGCATAGGAAAGGGCAGCCAGCCGCGGCCAGCCGATGGAAGCTCCCACCCTTTGATATACCTCTATATTAAAAGGGCACTGAAGCAGGAAGTGGTCCATGTCCTCCAGAACACCCCCACACTCCTCCCGGGGACAACCCTTTTCATCGGAGTTCCTGTACTTCAGATTGCCCCTTACATATAGCTTACCATGGAAGCCTCGCCAGGTCAAGTCCCAATACTTCAAGGGGATCCTAGGTGAATTTAAAAGAGCCAACCCAATCCCTTGATCCCGACCTGGGCAATCCTTGAGGGCCAGTGGTTTCTGGAAATGGCTCAGCAAGACCCTGTTATCGAGGATTTTCCTCGGCAGAGTTCTTACCTCCCACATCCCCAGCCCCCACCTCCTGATGACCTTCAGAACCAGTGCAACATAAGTCGGGAGATGCCCGTGTGACGTGCGAAGATCCTTCACTTGACCGCCTCTCTCCCATTCCTGGAAGAAAGGCTGAAACCATCTCCTGCAAGAGACTACCCACGGAGGAGCCCTCTCTGTCCAGAGGTTTGATATATTGGTCTTTAAAAAGGAATTCACTAGGAATACCACCGGGTTGACCATACCCAACCCGCCTAGTCTCCTCGTGCGGTACGTCACCTCCCTCTTAATTAGGTTCAGTCTATTCCCCCACAACATTAGGAAGAACAGACTGTAGACCCGGCTCCAGAGGGGTTCTGGCAAAAGGCTGACACTGCCCAGATAGATTAACAACGGGAGCAAGTAGGACCTGATCAAGAAGACCCTTTCCCTAAAGGTCAAAGACCAACCTTTCCACTGTTCCACTCTTTTGGAGACATCTTCCAGTCTGCTTTCCCAATTTCGTGTGGGGTAATCCCCGGGACCAAATTCGATGCCCAGAATTTTTGCAGATTCCTGGGGCACAGGGAGGGTGTCCGGGAGACAGAACTCAGGGTCTCCACCTCCCAACCAAAGACTTTTGCACTTTTCCCGGTTGATCTTAGACCCGGATGCCTCCGAGTAGCAATCCACCTCCGACATCACCCATTCCGCCTCCCCTTGCGAAGAGACAAAAATGGAGACGTCATCAGCGTATGCCACTACCCTTAAGGCCGAATCCGGCACCGCCGGGTCCATCCTCACCCCCGCCAATGGTTCGCGATCTAGCCTTCGAAGGAAGGGGTCGATCGCAAACACATAAAGCAAAGGGCTTAACGGACAGCCTTGACGCACACCAGACTCCACCCCAAAAGGGCGGCCCACCCAACCGTTTATCAATGGAAAAGTCTCAGCCCCTGCGTACAATGTTCTCAGCCAATCCACAAACCCCCCTGGCAGACCGTATTTCAAAAGAGTGGACCAGAGATACTCGTGATCAACTCGATCAAAAGCCTTTGCCTGGTCCAGGGACAGCAGAAACCCCTTCCAGTGACCAGCCCGACCCTGCTCCACGGCCTCGCGGACACCCAGCACCGCACTAAAAGTGCTACGACCGGGAACAGAGCAGTGCTGGGACCCCGAAAGGAGCTGGGGCGCAAATTTCACCAACCTGTTGAATAGCACTTTTGCCAGAATCTTTCTGTCCACATTGAGAAGCGCTATGGGACGCCAATTCTCAATGTGGGACGAGTCTTTACCCTTTGACAGGATGATCAGAGCCGACCTCCTCATTGACCTCGGCAGAGTGCCCGAGGATAGACACTCATTTATTACCTCAGTCAAGAGGGGAACCAAGATGTCCTTAAAGGTCTTATAAAACTCGGATGTTAAGCCATCCGGACCTGGCGACTTTTTGAGGGCAAGCCTCTCAATCGCCAGCTTCACTTCCTCTTCTCTGATCTTCTCTGTCAAAACACTAAGAGAGGGGTCTACTCCTGACTGAGGAATGGCATCAGCCAGGAAAGCCGCCATCTTGCCTCGATCTAGATCCCTCTTCCCCAAGAGGTGCGAGTAAAAGGCTCTGACGACCTCCAGGATCCCCGATCTGGACTTGTTCAGAGATCCTGTACTATCGACCAGGCCGGTCACGATCTTACAATCCACTGACATCTTACAGCTCCGGAAAGGGTCGGGCGAGCGGTACTTCCCGAAATCCCTTTCAAAAACTAAAGATGCGTGTCTATCATACTGGCACTTCTTTAGCAAAGATTTCACTCTGGAGATTTCCTCTCGGTCACCTCCAGTCGAGACAAGAACCTCGAGTTTCCTCCTTAGTTCCTGATAGAGGCGATCCCTATTCAGACTCCTAAGGTTCGCGGTCTGGCGGAAGAATCTCGCAGCCCGTTTTTTGAACATCTCCCACCACTCTGACTTAGTGTTGCATAAGTCCAGTAATGGTACCTGGCTCTGCAGAAACTCCTCAAAGGACCGTCTTATCTCCTTGACTTCCAGGAGGGACGAATTCAGCTTCCACAATCCCCTTCCCATCCTGGGGGTCTCTGAAACATTCAAAGAGAACATAATCAGCACAGAGACATATCCATATTTACAGAATTTACAGAGTTCCCCTCTTTTCCAAAGGTCACCTCCTGCACCCCACCTGGTCCTGGGACAGCCTCCCTCCCCGTTACCAGAGAGGAGGACTTGACGCTCCCAGAAGGCCTCACTTCAGACACCGGCACCTCGTCCCCGGCCTCCTCATCAGAGGAAGAGATGTTATCCCTGAGGACTTGGTACCGGTTAGGGCTATCTACCAGAGGGGAGGCGGTAGATCCTTCCGCTGGTACCTGGACAAGGGTGAGGGGGACTGAATGATCCCACTCCAAAGAAGGGGACTCCTTCTCCTTGCTCCTCTTCCTCCTCTTTTTCCTGGCACCCGATTTTCTCTTATTCTTTAGCCACTCTTTGCTCTCCTCATCCATACTCTCTCCTGGAGAGGAGGTAGCAGTGATGGCCCTCTTATCCTCCTCCTCCTCTCTATCCAGTCTCCTGGCCTCCTCCTCCAGCCCACCATCGCTCAGATCCTCAGCAGAATCCACCATCTCAGGGTCAGGTAAAGCTACCTCAGCTGTCACCTGAGAAGCCCCTTCCCTTTCCCTTTGGCGTGCCTCCAAACGCCTCAGCCTAGAAGGTGTCATTCTTTTCTTCCTTGGACCCGTAGTCTCCCCGCCTCCGCCGGTACCCTCCCCAGTGGAGTCAGCATCTCTGCTAACCCCAGCTGGAGATTCCACCGCATTGGCAAAAGAGACCGGACAGCGGCTGAAGGGGTGACCGAGGTCCCCACACAGGTGACAACGAATGTCCCCACAGGTTGCGGCGAGATGTCCTAACCCTCCACACAACGCGCACTTCTGGACCTTACATTGTGCGCTGAAGTGTGTCGGGTCACCGCACCTATGGCAGACCTTCGGCTGTCCCTGGTAGAAAACCAGGATCCTGTCCCTCCCCAGAAAAGTGGAGGAGGGAATGTGGGTGACAGAATTACCCGAAACCTTCAACTTGACCATGAAGGTCCAGGCCCCTGACCAGATACCAAATTCATCCCTGTTCTTCTGGGGAATACTGACCACCTCTCCATAACGCCCAATCCAGGTCATGATGTCTATGCAAGAAAGAGATTCGTTACACGTTAATACCGTCACTTTCTTGATGTTATTCTGGCGAGAAATTGCCTGGACAGCAAAGTCTCGCCACTCGGGTGCTATCTTTGCCAGCTCGTACCGAGACCAAAAGAGCTCGAGCCCTTCAGCCCGGACAAAGCTGACATCGAAAAATGGGGTACCATGAGGATGTATCAGGGCAAAGATGTCACCTGCCCTGAAATCCATCTTGAGGAGGAGCTCAACTACTTTTGTCCTGTTTGGACAGGTATCACTGCCCTTCCACCTAAGACGGACCACATTCCTCCTGGGGACCCCAGACCCGGCTGTGGGGAGTGACCATGACTCCTCTCCTCTCCTTTGCTCTCGGAAGGCCCCGAGGCCGTGCCTCTCTATCCAAAAGGACAGTTCTACCTCTCTACCCTCTACAGTGATAGATTTATCCCCCCTCCGCAAGGCCTCCAGAAAGCGCCTCTGAAGGTCACTATGCCCAGGACCAGAAGGGGCAGGATTCCCATGAGGCCCACTTGCCCCGGCAGCAACACTGGCATAACTCCTAGCGGGCGCCGCTGCCGGGGGTTCAGATGGACCAACCTCACTCTCCACAGAAGCCATACTCACCCCCCCTCTCGCACTCGCATCCCCTCCATCCATCCTCTCATCATCATTTCCATCCTCCCTCACTCTCTCTACTCCATTCACACCTCCACCCAGTCCTGGACCAGACCCCACAGACAGACCCCCCATATGTACATCATTTACAGTATTTACATTATGTACACATGTGACCTCAGCTTCATCGGGTGCTCCTGACCAGTCTTGCCCCGCCCCAATAATAGACTCTGACTGGTCAGGAACCCCCTCTGCCTCACTGGTCACAGGAAAGTCCTTTGGGACAGGAGGCAGTCTAGCTGCAGGAACAGTTCCTATTTTGTCCATAGACCCTCCAGTCCCCATGGGTTTGAGGACAGTCCCTTTAATGTTCTCCACTGCTTTAGCAGCCGCCATTGCCAGTCCAGCCTTGGCCGGTTTTATTATCCCTGCCGAGGTGCCACCTGCCCCAACCGCAGATGAGGTTCCCCCTCGAGAAGCCTCTGCAGGTGACACCCCGACAGCAGACAACACACCAGCCGCAGACTCCACCGCGGAGCCTACTTTACCACCAAGCGCCTGGTGGCGCCGCTTATCTCCGCCCTCGCTCCTCATCTCCGGCACCGGGAACAAAGCTTTACCACTGCCCGCCTTGCCCTGTCCCGGTGCCGAAGAAAAGCAGCCTCCCGCTGGGCTGCTGACCTCACCAGACATGTCCGGCTTCACAGCCGAAATCGCCCCGACACTCTTACCGCTACTACAAGCTGAAACAGTGTCACATGACTTTCCCATAGGGACCTCCATACTCTGCCCACTGCTCTTCCCTTGCACAGAACCCACCGCAGGGCCCTGACTCGGTGGAGCTGGGGAAAGGGGGACATAGGAAAATGATACCGACTCACCCCCCTTCTGGTCATTCCTTCTCCTCCTCCTCCTCTCACCCTCATCTGGTACAGGGTCTTCTCCAAATGTGAAGCGCTCCATGTGTACTGGAGACTCCATCTGCCTGATGATGGCCATGAGTCTCCCCCCGGGGTCACTGCTCTCCTCCTCCGAGCTCCTCCTGGATCCTGATGTTGAGGCCGGTGGTCCTTGTCCAGGACAGATCCCACTCTGAGACCCCTGCGATGGATCCTGGATGTTAGTGGGGTCACTATCCTCCTCAGCAGGGGGGTCACTCTGGCTTGGCCCCTTCTGCCCCTCACACCTCTCCTGGTTCAGCAGCTTCTCCAGGAAGGGGCCGCTGTGTGTCTGAATGTCCATCCTTTTTCTCTCCAACATGTTTATTTCGGACTTAAGCTTTGTAATGTCCTTATTAGCCTCTGCCCGCTTGCTCCCGGACGAGGTGTTTGCCCGCACTCGGGCGCATCTCAGCTCCTCACGCAGCCTGAACAGTTCTTTGCCTTTTTGCTTGTAGGCCTGTGTATAATAGGCAATCCTGGAGCTGTAGTCGCTGACAGGCTCCCGGGGCCTCCGCACGCCCCAGCCCTTCACCTCCATATATCCTCCTGAAGCCTCGCGGCTTAGGTCAGGGTCCAGAGGGGGGGCAGGAGAAACATTGCTGCTTCCCCCACCAGGTCTCCTTACCCCCTCCGAACAGGCCGGTCGCTGTGCATCCTCCATCCCCGCCGGCCTACTCCGGGAACCAGAAGCCTGGGACTTGCTTTCCCTCTGCATCCCAGAAACCCGCTCCCTCCCAGGGCAGAAGGGAGCAGGAGCCTGGAACCACTTGGATCGCTCCCAGCAGCAGCACTGACTCTAACGAGACACACCCGATCCACCTGAGGATTACACCCAGTATACAGGACAGGAGAAGTGGTACTGTGCAGAATATATATATATATACAGTGCATAATGAAAGTATTCTGCCCCCTTGAACTTTTTGACCATTTGCCACATTTCAGGCTTCAAACATAAATATATAAAACTGTATTTTTTTGTGAAGAATCAACAACAAGTGGGACACAATCATGAAGTGGAACGAAATTTATTGGATATTTCAAACTTTGTTAACAAATAAAAAATGGAAAAATTGGGCGTGCAAAATTATTCAGCCCCTTTACTATCAGTGCAGCAAACTCTCTCCAGAAGTTCAGTGAGTTCAATGTTGACCTAAATGACTAATGTTGATAAATAGAATCCACCTGTGTGTAATCAAGTCTCCGTATAAATCACCTGCACTGTGATCGTCTCAGAGGTCCGCAGAGAGCGTCATGAAGAACAAGGAACACACCAGGCAAGTCCGAGATACTGTTGTGGAGAAGTTTAAAGCTGGATTTGGATACAAAAAGATTTCCCAAGCTTTAAACATCCCAAGGAGCACTGTGCAAGCGATAATATTGAAATTGAAGGAGCATCAGACCACTGCAAATATACGAAGACCTGGCCGTCCCTCTAAATTTTCTTCTCATACAAGGAGAAGACTGATCAGAGATGAAGCCAAGAGGCCCATGATCACTCTGGATGAACTGCCGAGATCTACAGCTGAGGTGGGAGACTCTGTCCATAGGACAACAATCAGTCGTATACTGCACAAATCTGGCCTTTATGGAAGAGTGGCATGAAGAAAGCCATTTCTTAAAGATATCCATAAAAAGTGTAGTTTAAAGTTTGCCACAGGCCACCTGGGAGACACCAAACATGTGGAAAAAGGTGCTCTGGTCAGATGAAACCAAAATCCAACTTTTTGGCAACAATGCAAATGTTATGTTTGGCGTAAAAGCAACACAGCTCATCCCCCTGAACACACCATCCCCACTGTCAGATATGGTGGTGGCAGCATCATGGTTTGGGCTTTTCTTCAGCAGGGACAGGGAAGATGGTTAAAATTGATGGGAAGGTGGATGGAGCCAAATACAGGACCATTCTGGAAGAAAAACTGATGGAGTCTGTAAAAGACCTGAGACTGGGACGGAGATTTGTCTTCCAACAAGACAATGATCCAAAACATAAAGCAAAATCTACAATGGAATGGACCACAAATAAACATATCCAGGTGTTAGAATGGCCAAGTCACAGTCCAGACCTGAATCCAATGGACAATCTGTGGAAAGAACTGAAAACTGCTGTTCACAAACGCTCTCCACCCAACCTCACTGAGCTCCAGCTGTTCACAAACGCTCTCCACCCAACCTCACTGACCTCCAGCTGTTCACAAACGCTCTCCATCCAACCTCACTGAGCTCCAGCTGTTCACAAACGCTCTCCATCCAACCTCACTGAGCTCCAGCTGTTCACAAACGCTCTCCACCCAACCTCACTGAGCTCCAGCTGTTCACAAATGCTCTCCATCCAACCTCACTGAGCTCCAGCTGTTCACAAACGCACTCCACCCAACCTCACTGAGCTCCAGCTGTTCACAAACGCTCTCCATCCAACCTCACTGATCTCCAGCTGTTCACAAATGCTCTCCATCCAACCTCACTGAGCTCCAGTTGTTCACAAACGCTCTCCATCCAACCTCACTGAGCTCCAGCTGTTCACAAACGCTTTCCATCCAACCTCACTGAGCTCCAGCTGTTCACAAACGCTCTCCATCCAACCTCACTGAGCTCCAGTTGTTCACAAACGCTCTCCATCCACCTCACTGAGCTCCAGCTGTTCACAAACGCTCTCCATCCAACCTCACTGAGCTCCAGCTGTTCACAAACGCTCTCCATCCAACCTCACTGAGCTCCAGCTGTTCACAAACGCTCTCCATCCAACCTCACTGAGCTCCAGTTGTTCACAAACGCTCTCCATCCAACCTCACTGAGCTCCAGCTGTTCACAAACGCTCTCCATCCAACCTCACTGAGCTCCAGCTGTTCACAAACGCTCTCCATCCAACCTCACTGAGCTCCAGCTGTTCACAAACGCTCTCCACCCAACCTCACTGAGCTCCAGCTGTTCACAAACGCTCTCCATCCAACCTCACTGAGCTCCAGCTGTTCACAAACGCTCTCCATCCAACCTAACTGAGCTCCAGCTGTTCACAAACGCTCTCCATCCAACCTCACTGAGCTCCAGCTGTTCACAAACGCTCTCCACCCAACCTCACCTAGCTCCAGCTGTTCACAAACGCTCTCCATCCAAACTCACTGAGCTCCAGCTGTTCACAAACGCTCTCCATCCAACCTCACTGAGCTCCAGCTGTTCACAAATGCTCTCCAACCAACCTCACTGAGCTCCAGCTGTTCACCAACGCTCTCCATCCAACCTCACTGAGCTCCAGCTGTTCACAAACGCTCTCCACCCAACCTCACTGAGCTCCAGCTGTTCACAAACGCTGTCCATCCAACCTCACTGAGCTCCAGCTGTTCACAAATGCTCTCCAACCAACCTCACTGAGCTCCAGCTGTTCACCAACGCTCTCCATCCAACCTCACTGAGCTCCAGCTGTTCACAAACGCTCTCCACCCAACCTCACTGAGCTCCAGTTGTTCACAAACGCACGCCATCCAACCTCACTGAGCTCCAGCTGTTCACAAACGCTCTCCATCCAACCTCACTGAGCTCCAGCTGTTCACAAACGCTCTCCATCCAACCTCACTGAGCTCCAGCTGTTCACAAACGCTCTCCACCCAACCTCACTGAGCTCCAGCTGTTCGCAAACGCTCTCAATCCAACCTCACTGAGCTCCAGCTGTTCACAAACGCTCTCCATCCAACCTCACTGAGCTCCAGCTGTTCGCAAACGCTCTCAATCCAACCTCACTGAGCTCCAGCTGTTCGCAAACGCTCTCAATCCAACCTCACTGAGCTCCAACTGTTCACAAACGCTCTCCACCCAACCTCACTGAGCTCCAGCTGTTCACAAACGCTCTCCACCCAACCTCACTGAGCTCCAGTTGTTCACAAATGCTCTCCATCCAACCACACTGAGCTCCAGTTGTTCACAAACACTCTCCACCCAACCTCACTGAGCTCCAGGAGGAATGGGCAAAAATGTCAGTCTCTCGATGTGCAAAACTGATAGAGACATACCCCAAGCTACTTACAGCGGTAATCACAGCAAAAGGTGGCGCTACAAAGTATTAACTTAAGGGGGATGAATAATTTTGCATGCCCAATTTTTCTGTTTTTTATTTGTTAAAAAAGTTTGAAATATCCAATAAATTTCGTTCCACTTCATGATTGTGTCCCACTTGTTGATTCTTCACAAAAAATTACAGTTTTATATCTTTATGTTTGAAGCCTGAAATGTGGCAAAAGGTCGAAAAGTTCAAGGGGGCCGAATACTTTCACTGTGCACTGTATATATATATATATATATATATATATATATACACAGAATAAGAGCAGATACTGAGCATTACACCCAGTATACAGCACAGGAGAAGTGATACTGTGCAGAATTCTTCATGGCCATGTCTACGGTTAAGTTTACCATAGAGCACTTTCTACTGTAGAATCAAATTTATTAACTGCGTTTTTTTTTTTACGGAAAAAAATGTGTGAAAGCACTTTCCTTGCGCAAATATACACCACCTCGGAGGACACGTACCAAAGTGTTCTGAAGAATCTGAGAATGTGAAATTTGTGTACCCCTTTGTATTTTGGAAACATAATATATTAACTATTTTGGGACAGTTAGGACTACTACTCCCATCATGGACAGAATCTGCCCGTGATGGGAGTTATAGTCCAGGGGCTGAGGGACAGATCGCAGCAGGTCATTCTCCAGAGACCCACTGCGATCCGCATTTATTAACTGTAAAAGCCGGCGGCACATGCGGCTCCACTGCACTTCTTGTGGGGAATACTGTATATGTTGTCATCATTCATAATCCCCACTGCCAGGAGACGGGAGCTCTGATTGGTGAAAAGCTATTCACCAATCAGAGCTCCTGTCTAACGGCGGCGGGATTATGAATTATGAGAGCTGTTTACAGGAGCCGGCGGGGATCGCAGTGGAGCCGCCAGCTTGTACAGTTAATAAATGCGGTTCGCAGCAGGTTTCTGGAGAATGACCTGCTGCAATCTGTCCCTCAGCCCCTGTACTATAACTTCCATCATGGACAGAGTCTGTCCCATGATGGGAGCAGTTGTAGTACTGCAGCGCTGAGGGATGGCACTTGCACATCCCCCGGCTGCGGGACTTTTAGGACTACTACTCCCATCATGGACAGACTCCGTTCATGATGGGAGTTATAGTCTAGGGGCTGAAGGGCAGATCACAGCAGGTCATTCTCCAGAGACCCACTGCGCATTTATTAAGTTAACAAGTCGGCGGCACATGCGCCTCCACTGCGCTCCCCTCTGGCTCCAGGCGGGGAACACTGTATACACTTATATATATATATATAATTCATAATCACCGCCGCCGGGAGATGGGAGCTCTGATTGGTGAATAGCTATTCACCAATCAGAGTTCGGGGCTCCTGGTGGCGGCGATTATGAATAGTGAGAGATGTATACAGGAGCCTGGATGTAGCCGCATGTGCCGCCGGCTTGTTAACTTAATAAATGTGGATCGCAGCGGGTCTCAGCAGAATGGGTCTCAGCTGCGATCTGCACCTCAGCCCCTGGACTATAACTCCTATGATGGACGGAGTCTGTCCATGATAGGAGTAGTAGTCCTAAAAGTTCCGCAGGAGGATGTGCAAGTGCCATCCCTCAGTGCTGCGGTACTACAACTACTCCCAGACTCTGTCCCATGATGGGAGTAGTAGTCCAAGGGCAGAGCGACAGATTGAGCTACAGAGTCCAGGTGTGACTCAGTTCTCATTATGCGTTTTGCATAATGGGAACAGAGCCTTTCTGGCAGTCTGTTCCCAAACAGGGAGACTCCAGCTGTTGTTTAACTACAACCCCCATGATGGGAGTTGTAGTTTAGCAACAATTGGAGGCTCCCTGTTTATGAACACGCTGCATTATGTGCGCTATCCCCAGGGGAGAGCGCAAAAAATGTACTAACCCATATTTCTTGTTTTTCTTTTCTTCTCATTTCAGATACCTGAATGCAGAGGACTACGTCAGATTCGGTGGACTGCTACGATGACCAGCACTTTTTTTATTTCAATAAAATGGTTATCGAGGGCTGTGGGGGAGTGTTTTTTTAAATACACTTTTTTTTAAATGTGTCGTGTTTTTTATAATTGAATTTTCAGGCTTAGTAGTGGAAGCGGTCTTATAGACGGAATCCATTACTAAGCCGGGGCTTAGCATTAGCCCTAAAATCAGTTAGCGCTAGCCTCCAATTATTACCTCGGTACCCACCACCACAGGGGTGTCGGGAAGAGCCGATACCAACAGGCCTTGAATGTCAAAAATGGTGCTCCCTGGCCTAAGCGGTAACAGGCTGGTGTTATTTAGGCTGGGGAGGGCCAGTAACAATGGTCCTCGCTCACCCTGGTAACATCAGGCTGTTGCTGCTTGGTTGGTATTTGGCTGATACTGAAAATATGGGGAACCCTATGCGTTTTTTCATTTTTTTATTTTAAATAAATTAATAAAAAAATGTGTGTGGTTCCCCCATTTTTTCATTCTCAGCCAGATACCAACCAAGCAGCAACAGCTTAGTTAAAGATATTAACATGAAACTTGGCCACATGTTACTTCTATGTCAACAACATACATAGGATAGGTGATTTAACCCTTAATCACCCCCATTTGCCAGGGTCGAGGTTTTTGTTTAAAGTCTATAGGAAATATATGTTACTGCATAACTTCCAAACGGCTGGAGATATTTTGATAATACTTGGTCACATGTTACTTATATGTCCACTTAAAATATAGGATAGTTAATTTAACCCTTAACTTCCCCCATTTGTGAGGGTCGGGGTTTTTGTTTAAAGTCCCAGGCAAATCTATAGGAAATGTATGTTCCGGCATAACTTCCATACGGCTGGATATATTTCAATAATACCTGGTCCCATATTACTTATATGTCAAATAAAAAGATATGATAGTTAAATTAACCCTTACCTACACCCTTATATAAAAGATGGGTTTTTATTTCAAGTCCCATGCATGTATAGGGGATTCCAGTACCTTAATCCACAAGCTCCGCTTTGCATCTCCTGGTGAATGTGTCAGTCCGGCTTGTAAGCCCCACCCCTCTCACAAAGACCCGCCCACTGTTTAAGCCCCATCCCTTTTATTATCTGCTCTTTTTGTGAATTTGTCTGGCTTGCAAATCACTCCAAGTCCTATAAAGCCACGTCCCCTTCTATTTTCAGCTTACAATATGTTCATCACAAATCTGTCCCACCTGAGGACAGGATATGAGGATGGGACAAAAGGACGAGAAATGAGGACAGCATATGAGGACGGTATATGGGGTCAGGATATTAGGTCGGAATATGAGGTTGGGATGTGAGGACGGGATATGAGGTCGGGATATGAGGATGGGATATGAGGACAGGATATGGGGTCAGGATATGGGGTCAGGATATGAGGTCGGGATATGAGGACGGGATATGAGGTTGGGATATGAGGACGGCCTATGAGGTCAGGATATGAGGACAGGATATAATGTCAGGATATGAGGACGGGATAGGAGGTCAGGATATGAGGACGGGATAGGAGGACGGGATAGGAGGTCGAAATAGGAGGAGGGGATAGGAGGACGGGATATGAGGAGGAGATATGAGGACGAGATATGAGGACAGGATATGGGGACGGGATATGGGGTCGGGTTATGAGGACGGGATATGAGATCAGGATATGAGGACGGGATATGAGATCAGGATATGAGGACAGGATATGAGGTCGGGATATGAGGACGAGATATGGTGTCGGGATATGAGGATGAGATATAAGGTTGGGATATGAGGTCAGGATATGAGGATGGGATATAAGATCAAGATATGAGGACAGGATATGAGGACGGGATAGGAGGTCAAGATAGAAGGACGGGATAGGAGGATGGAATATGAGGACGAGATATGAGGACAGGATAGAAGGACGGCATAGGAGGACAGGATATAAGGTTGGGATATGAGGTCAGGATATGAGGAAGGGATATGAGGAAGGGATATAAGGTCAGGATATGAGGTCGGGATATGAGGACGGGATAGGTGGTCAAGATAGAAGGACGGGATAGGAGGATGGAATATGAGGACGAGATATGAGGACAGGATATGAGGACGGGATATAGGGACGGGATATGAGGACAGGATATGGGGTTGGGCTATGAGGACGGGATATGAGGAAGGGACATGAGGTCGGGATATGTAGACGGGATATAAGGTTGGGATATGAGGTCAGGATATGAGGTCAGGATATGAGGATGGTATATAAGGTCGGGATATGAGGACGGGATATGAGGTTGGGATATGAGGACGGGATAGGAGGTTGAGATAGAAGGACGGAATATGAGGACGGGATATAAGGACGACATATGAGGGCAGGATATGAAGACGGGATATGGGGACGGGATATGAGGAAGGGATATGAGGTCAGGATATGAGGATGGGATATGAGGTCGGGATATGAGGAAGGGATATGAGGACGGGATAGGAGGTTGAGATAGGAGGACGGGATAGGACGGGATATGAGGATGGGATATGAGGACAGGATATGAGGACGGGATATGAGGTCGAGATATGACGACGGGATATGGGGTCGGTATATGAGGACGGGATATGAGGTCAGGATATGGGGACAGGATATGAAGACGGGATATGAAGATGGGATATGAAGACGGGATAAGAGGTCAGGATATGAGGACGGGATATGATGTTGTGATATGAGGTCGTTGTTACGCCGAGCGCTCCGGGTCCCTGCTCCTCCCCGAAGCGCTCGCGGCGTTTCTCTCCCTGCAGCGCCCCGGTCAGACTCGCTGACCGGGAGCGCTGCACTGACATGGCCGGCGGGGATGCGATTCGCATAGCGGGACGCGCCGCCCGCGAATCGCATCCCAGGTCACTTACCTGTCCCGGTCCCCGGCTGTCATGCTCTGGCGCGCGTGGCTCCGCTCTCTAGGGCGCGCGCGCCAGCGCTCTGAGATTTAAAGGGCCAGTGCACCAATGATGGTGCCTGGCCCAATCACCCTGATTAGCTTGCACCTGTTCCTTGCCCTACTTATACCTCACTTCCCCTGCACTCCCTTGCCGGATCTTGTTGCCTTTGTGCCTTGTGAAAGCTATTACTGTTTTCCCATACTGTGTTCCTGACCTCCTGCTATTTCCATATTGACTACGAACCTTGCCGCCTTCCCCGACCTTCTGCTACGTCTGACCTTGTCTCTGCCTAGTCCTTCTGTCCCACGCCTTCTCAGCAGTCAGTGAGGTTGAGCCATTGCCAGTGGATACGACCTGGTTGCTACCGCCGCAGCAAGACCATCCCGCTTTGCGGCGGGCTCTGGTGAATACCAGTAGCTTCTTAGAACCGGTCCACCAGCACGGTCCACGCCAATCCCTCGCTGACACAGAGGATCCACTATCAGCTAGCTGAATCGTGACAGTAGATCCGGCCATGGATCCCGCTGACGTGCCGCTGCCAAATATCGCTGATATATCCACGCTGGTCGCCCAACAAGAAAACCAGTTGTCGTACTTGACCACCATGACACAGCAACTTCAGTCACAGCTTCAGCAACTTCAGCCACAGCTACAGCAACTTCAGTCACAGCTACAGCAGCTGCAACAGCAATAACCATCTCCTCCGCCGGCTCCTGCACCTCCTCTGCAGCGAGCGGCCGCTCCTAACCTCCGCTTGTCCCTGCCGGACAAATTTGATGGAGACTCTAGACTCTGCCGTGGTTTTCTGTCACAATGTTCCCTACATTTGGAGATGTTGTCGGACTAATTTCCTACAGAACGGTCGAAGGTGGCTTTCGTGGTCAGTCTCCTGTCTGGGAAGGCTTTGTCTTGGGCCACACCGCTCTGGGACTGCGATGACCCTGTCACCGCCACTGTACACTCCTTCTTCTCTGAGGTTCGCAGTGTCTTCGAGGAACCAGCCCGAGCTTCTTCTGCCGAGACTGCCCTGCTGAACCTGGTCCAGGGTAATTCTTCGGTAGGCGAGTACGCCATCCGATTTCGTACTCTCGCTTCCGAATTATCTTGGAACAACGAGGCTCTCTGCGCGACCTTTAAAAAAGGCCTATCCAGTAACATCAAGGATGTGCTGGCCGCACGAGAGATTCCTGCCAACCTGCATGAACTTATGCATTTGGCCACCCGCATTGACATGCGTTTTTCTGAGAGACACCAGGAACTCCGCCAGGAAAAAGACCTTAATCCCTGGGCACCTCTCTCACGGTATCCCTTGCAACCTACTCCTGTGCCTCCCGCCGAGGAGCCAATGCAAGTAGATCGGTCTCGCCTGACTCTTGAAGAGAGGTCTCGCCGTAGGGATAAAAATCTATGTCTGTACTGCGCTAGTACCGAACATTTCTTGGTGGATTGCCCTATTCGTCCTCCACGTCTGGATAACGCACGCAACCTGCTCACGTGGGCCTGGCGTCTCTGGGTACGGAGTCTGCTTCTCCATGTCTCACTGTGCCCGTAAGGATTTCTCCTTCTGCCAACTCCTCCTTCTCTGCCGTGGCCGTCTTGGACTCGGGTTCTTCTGGAAATTTTATTCTGGCCTCTTTGCTTGATAGGTACTGCATCCCGGTGACCTGTCTCATCAAGCCGCTCCATATTTCTTCAGTCAACGGAGTCAAGTTGCACTGCACTGTGCGTTATCGCACAGTGCCCCTACTGATGAACATCGGACCACATCTCGAGAAGATTGAATTTTTGGTTTTACCCGGCTGCACCTCTGAAGTCCTCCTCGGTCTGCCATGGCTCCAGCACCATTCTCCCACCCTTGACTGGACCACCGGGGAGATCAAGAATTGGGGTCCTGCTTGCCTCAAGAAATGCCTCACTTCTGCTCCCAGCCCCGCCTGTCGACCCTCACTGTCTCCTCCTGTGCCTGATCTCCCAAAGGCTTATCAGGACTGTGCCGTGCCTCCTCATAGCCCCTGTCCTGGTGACCCTCTGCCCCCCCTCCCCATTCCCACTCCTTCTGGACTGTCTGCCATGCATGGGCATACCCAGGACTTCGCTGTCCCCCGGAGGGAGACTCTACAGTCGCTCCCGATGTCCTCGTCCTCTGTGGAGCGACATCCCGACAAAAAGAGGGGGAGACCTAAGGGGGGGGGGGTACTGTTACGCCGAGCGCTCCGGGTCCCTGCTCCTCCCCGAAGCGCTTGCGGCGTTTCTCTCCCTGCAGCGCCCCGGTCAGACCCGCTGACCGGGAGCGCTGCACTGACATGGCCGGTGGGGATGCGATTCACATAGCGGGACGCGCCCGCCCGCGAATCGCATCCCAGGTCACTGAGATTTAAAGGGCCAGTGCACCAATGATGGTGCCTGGCCCAATCACCCTGATTAGCTTGCACCTGTTCCTTGCCCTACTTATACCTCACTTCCCCTGCACTCCCTTGCCGGATCTTGTTGCCTTTGTGCCTTGTGAAAGCTATTACTGTGTTCCCATACTGTGTTCCTGACCTCCTGCTATTTCCATATTGACTACGAACCTTGCCGCCTGCCCCGACCTTCTGCTACGTCTGACCTTGTCTCTGCCTAGTCCTTCTGTCCCACGCCTTCTCAGCAGTCAGCGAGGTTGAGCCGTTGCCAGTGGATACGACCTGGTTGCTACCGCCGCAGCAAGACCATCCCGCTTTGCAGCGGGCTCTGGTGAATACCAGTAGCTTCTTAGAACCGGTCCACCAGCACGGTCCATGCCAATCCCTCGCTGACACAGAGGATCCACTATCAGCTAGCCGAATCGTGACAGTCGTGATATGAGGTCGGGATATAAGGACGGGATAGGAGGTAAGGATATGAGGTCAAGATAGAAGGTTGGGATATGAGGTTGAGATATGAGGACAGAATATGAGGATGGGTTGATTTTCCTCCCCAACAAGGATTAGGAAGGAAAAACCAGGTACTCAGCTAGGATGGTAAAGGAAAGATTTGCCTCTTACCAGATGGTGTTAAGAGCACAACACCTTTTTTCTCAATATAGAGAAATAGTCAGCTTCACGCAGGTCCCACTGGTATAGAGGGTCTAGTACCCAAAAAATTTATACAGAGAATCGGACAGCAAAGGTCATCAAAGAAGAACATCATATGGAGCGCTAGATCATCAAAGATGCAGAGTCGGGGTTACAACTGCAGGTAGTTTATTGTATAAAAGGTATAAAAACAACGCTTCTCATAAGGCATTTCGAGACTGGATTCTTCGTCAAGTATACAAATACCGGTGCAAAATGTACAAATATATAAGGCAACATAAAATGGTTCTGGGTCGTGACACCGGATGGTCAACAGGTAATGTACAATACTGGTAGAATATTAAAATGAATAAAACCCATAGATTGATAAGAAATAACGAATAATTAATACCAGAACAATGTTCCATATCATAAGAGACAACAAATTAAATATTCATATATGTGGTATAGTATAGGTGATGTAATGTTACCTGTATAGTAGAAGGAAGGTGTAGACAGTGCCCTCTAACAGTCAGACGAGCGGATGCGTTTGCCATTAGCAAGGATATAACAGATGACCATATACGCAATATTGACGGTATACGTCATGTTGACACTAGAGAGTGGGAGGAGTCAATGATAGAAGTGGGAGGAGCCAGGACTGGATGTACGGAGACCGCAAAAAAGAAATAAAAGGTAAAAATATATTTATGAAGATACGAAAAAGGAAAGGAACGGTAAGAAATACACTATCCATTACTTTAGCATCATATTGCTGGTTGTTTGGGAATGTGGTGGAAGGGTGTGAGGTGCACGGCAGATTTTGTTACCCTAGGGGCAGATGGCATTAACCCCTTGCATTCGTGGCGCCAGGGCGTGGTTTATCCTTGAACCACCCGAAGGTATACCTCTGGATCCTGGGCTAGGCACGGGGCAATAAAGACTCTGATTCCAAGTTACGGATAACGGTAGCTTTACTGAGGGTAGACAGACATTAAAGTATATACAGTTCAGCCAGGGCCCAAGGATGTGGCCATTGACGCAGAGACCTTAAGGGCTGGCTGGGACTTGTAGTAGGACTGGACAATTGAATGCAGACCACACTGACTTGACAGATGACAGGGATTGACTTGACTTGACTCATAAAGCTGTGACTTTAGCTTACTTGACTTTATTTGTAGAGGTCCCCCGGATACCATCACCCCACTCGTCTCATAGAAATGAGGTCGGGATCTCTCCAAATTAAGAAGAGGTCGTCTATATAACGCCGGTATGCTACAATGTGATGCATCAATACTGGATTGTTCCAGATATGGGTGGTCTCAAATGCCCCAATGAATATGTTAGCATAAGCTGGTGTGACCTTGGCACCCATCGCTGTACCAAGGCGCTGATGGTATACTGTGCCATTGTAAAGAAAAAAATTGTTGTGCAAAATGTAGGACAGCGCATCCATTAAAATGTCACAGTGCGCTTTGGTGATTTGGGGGTCCTTTATTAAAAGTTTCTTGAACACACTGGAGACCAAGTTTATGGTCAATGTTTGTATAAAGTGCGGAGACATCGCATGTGATGAGGTTGTAGTCCGGTTGCCATTTTAGGGGTAACAGATGTTCAATGAGTTTAGATGAATCTGGGTACATAGTTTAGATGAATCTGGGTACATAGTTTAGATGAATCTGGGTACATAGGTTTGTAAATATAGATCCAGATAATGAGCTAGATTGCTGAGTGTGGAGTTTGTGTAAGAAATGATGGGTGGATGTGTAACGGATTCATGAATTTTGGGCTTTCCAAACATTGCAAGTTCCATCATCCCGAAAATCCTGATCCAATTTGTTTCACACCTATTGACTTCGTCCCATGTGACGTTAATAATAGGTTTGAACAGTTGGAACATCTTGAAACATACTGGATCTACAATATGTCCACTATAGTTCCGAAAGGATTGAATGAGATAAGTGAAGTCGTTATCTAATCTGTTGAACCACAGTCTCCGCAACATAAAGTCTCCTCACTGGTCATAGATGTTCCTTAACAACCAGCAATATGATGCTGAAGAAATGAATAGTATATTTCTTACCGTACCTTTCCTTTTTCGTATCTTCATAAATATATTTTTACCTTTTATTTCTTTTTTGCGGTCTCCGTACATCCAGCCCTGGCTCCGCCTACTTTTAACCTTGACTCCGCGCACTCTCTAGTGTCAACATGACGTATACGGTCAATATTGCATATACCGTCCTCTGTCACGTTCTTGCTAACGGCAAACGCATCCACTAGTCTGACCGTTAGAGGGCACTGTCTACACCTTCCTTCTACTATACAGGTAACATTACATCACCTATACTATACCACATATTTAAATATTTTATTTGTTGTCTCTTATGATATGGAACATTGTTCTGGTATTAATTATGTACTATTTCTTTACAATCTATGGTTTTATGGGTTTTATTAATTTCAATGTTCTACCGGTATCGTACATTAACTGTTGACCATCCGGTGTCACGACCCAGAACCATTTTATGTTGTCTTATATATATATGTGTACCTTTTGCACCACGATTTGTATACCTGACGAAGAGACCGGTCCGGTCTCGAAACGCCTTATGAGGAGCGTTGTTTTTATACCTTTTAAACAATAAACCACCTGCACTTGTAACCCTGACTCTGCATCTTTGACGGTCTAGCGCTCCATATGATGTTCTTCTTTAATGACCTAATTCAATCGTAGAAAGAAACTGGGCACAGCTCGCCTAATCACTAGCCCCTGTCAATCACTGCCTCTGCTGGCTGAACCACGTCTGGTGGTGCTCACTGGTAATAGCAAAGTCCAATGCAAATCTTCATACATAAAGAGAAAGGAAAACCAGGGCGACTCACCACGTACGTATACTTCAAACTTCTTTATTGATCCATGAAGGGTACAAACAGTGCAGGACACGGGTGGGCGGAACACAGGGACGTTCGTTCGGGGCTACGGTGCCGTTTCGCAAGATATGCTTCAACTGGCCCACTAAGTGGGCCAGTTGAAGCATATCTTGCGAAACGGCACCGTAGCCCCGAACGAACGGCACCGTAGCCCCGAACGAACGGCCCCCTGTGTTCCGTCCACCCGTGTCCTGCACTGTTTGTACCCTTCATGGTTTGAAGTATACGTACGTGGTGAGTCGCCCTGGTTTTCCTTTCTCTTCTTTAATGACCTTTGCTGTCCGATTCTCTGGATGCACAGTAAAAAGAAATACCTGCGTTAACCAAATACACAACAATAGGATTGGTACTGTGCAGAGTCCATGTATACAGAATGAGAACAGATATTGAGAATTATATCTGGGATAAATAGTAAACTGCAGTATATCTATTTGGACAGATACTGAGAATTGCAGTCAAAATACATGAGAATTGAAGTTGTACTGTGCATGCGGAATGCAGCTGCAGTGTCCTGCTGTAACCTGATGCAGAGGGAGATAAGATCTGCACTTGATGTAGATAACAAGATATTTTAGTCTTGAAAACATCCAGACAGATGGAAGAAACCAAGCTTTCCAAAACTTCCTGATCCCTCGGTTATAAACTCAGTTTCCTTCCTCTGCTTAATTTCCTGCATGTTTCTCTAGAGGTCAGTGACCCCCAAATTAGCCCAAATTCACACATAAATTACCGTCCCTACCTATAGAGTTCTGTCCACCTCTACATCTTTTTTATTTGTCCCAATCGACAATTACCGTAATACAGAACCGGACACAATGGAGAAATGGAAATAATTCCGCGCTGCCAGGCTTCAAGGAACGAAGTAGGAGACCAGGGGTGTACTGGAGACACTGTTTACTCACACACAACGCGTTTCAAGGCCGGAATGGCCTTTTCATCAGGCGTGCAACATCACATAAAACACCAGGTAATATAAAGATCTAGAATCACGTTACAACAACGGAAGTGACGATCGGATAAATACTGCCCATTTCGGGGTACACATCGGGATACACATTCAGCATTCCTAAAAACAAGACCTATATGTATAAAATCACAATAATAACAAAAAATCTAAATAATACCAACAATAAGGAATAATCATAATAATATAAAAATATAAATGTACAAAAATCATCAGGTGGTTCTCTCAATCATTTCATTCAATCCCTCAGGATTTAGTGTGTTCGCCTTAAATATCCAGAAGGATGAATCAATTATTGGAATCGATTAGGGCAGTTTTCAGGAATAAAATCTATTACACACAGCCATAAACCACTTTTGTCGCCGCCATATACTGTTGTCATGTGACGTGATAGGCTATGGAGCATAAATGTATTATTTATATTACATCCATGTTTATTAATTCTGGCACGTAAAGTTTGGATGGTACGGCCTAAGTATTGAACTCCACCTTGACAAGTTAATAAATAAAACTACATAAGATGAAGAGCAATCCGCAAAAATCTTTAACATAAATGTTTCTCCTGTGGATTTGGAAATAACATTTCTCATCAAACCCCCCCCCCCTTGTCCAAAAAAAATGCTTTCAGATGAATAATTAGGAGTAAAAACTAAACCCCATTCATTGTCATTACGATGCGCCACAAAATCAAATGCCTCAGACAGATTATGAAGAGGTCATCTATAAATTGTCGGTAAAACAATATATGTGAACCAAACCATAACTTGGGGCGAATCGAGTCCCCATCGCACAGCCCCGCTCCTGTCTGAATACATAGTCATCAAACGAAAAAACATTGTTGCAAAGAAAAAATAAAATAGAATGGAGGCTTTTAGCGCACTTTTTGATCAAAATGTGTCCCCCCATCCCCCACGCGGAGGTGACCTCATATCGGATGGGACCCTAACACAAAATCTGGGCCTAACACTCATAACACTCACCTCTGCTGGGCATATAGCCTCTGACTGGGTGACATGTTGGATCCACTATCAATCCAAACCACCTCCTGTGAAATAGGGGAAGGGATGCACGGCTACAGAGGAAGCCACCCCCCCCCCCAAATTGCACAACAAAAACTAAAAACAAAAATGTAGCCAGCACCTATACACGGGTGCATGCTGCTGTGGCAAGTACAAAACATGGACGGGAGGTGGTTTGGATTTATAGTGGATCCAACATGTCACCCAGTCAGAGGCTATATGCCCAGCAGAGGTGAGTGTTATGAGTGTTAGGCTCAGATTTTTTGTTAGGGTCCCATCCGATATGAGGCCACCTCCGCGTGGGGGATGGGGGAAACGTTTTGATCAAAAAGTGCGCTAAGAGCCTCTATTTTGTTGACCAAGTGTGCTGCTGCCATTTTCTTTTTTTACATGTTTTGTACTTGCCACAGCAGAGTGTACCCGTGTATTGGGTATAGGTGCTGGCTACATTTTTGTTTTTAATAAATAAAATAGAGTTAATAAGAAACTCAGATAATATGTGACCAATGGAAGTATCCACATCTAAAAAATACTTTATTGCACTAATGCCCTTATCCTCTAAAATATTAGAATATAATGCACTGACGTCAAGACTTAAAAAGCTAAAACCTGAGGGATAATTTACGGACTGAATCTCCTGGATCATTTGTATGGAATCAAGTAAAAATTTTGATAATTCCTTGAAGGAACAGGTCCAGATAGTGAGATAAATGACTAGTTATTGCCCCGCACTATCCTGGAAATAATCGGCCTACCGGGGTTTTTTTCCTCATCTTTGTAGACCTTTGGAAGATAATAAAAAATTTGTGTCTGGAAATTTTTAATGTTTAGAAATTCCCATTCTCGTTTATTCAAAATATTGTTTTCAATCGCACCCTGATTAAGATCAATATCTATATATATAAAACTCAATGTGTGTGTGTGCGTGTGTGTGTATGTGTGTGAGTATGTATGTATGTGTGTATGTATGTGTGTGTGTGTGTGTGAGTATGTATGTGTGTATGTATATGTATGTATGTGTGTGTATGTGTGTATGTATATGTATGTATGTGTGTGTATGTGTGTATGTATATGTATGTATGTGTGTGTATGTGTGTATGTATGTATGTATGTGTGTGTATGTGTGTATGTGTATATGTGTGTGTATGTATGTGTGTGTATATATGTATGTGTGTGTATGTATGTGTGTGTGTGTATGTATGTGTGTGTAAATATATATGTATGTATGTGTATGTATGTATGTGTGTATTTGCGTGTATGTGTGTGTATGTGTGTATGTATGTATATATGTATGTGTGTGTATATATATGTGTGTGTGTATATGTGTGTATGTTCCAGCATCACGTCCAAACGGCCAAAGATATTAACATGAAACTTGGCCACATGTTACTTATATGTCAGCAACAAATATAGGATCGGTGATTTAACCCTTACTCACCCCCATTTGCCAGGGGCGGGGTTTATGTATAAAGTCCTATACAAGTCTATGGGAAATATATGTTACTGCATAACTTCCAAACGGCTGGAGATATTTCCATAATACTTGGTCACATGTTACTTATATGTCCACCTAAAATATAGGATAGTTAATTTAACCCTTAACTACCCCCATTTGTGAGGTCAGGGTTTTTGTTTAATGTCCCATGCAAATCAATGGGAAATGTATGTTCCCACATAACTTCTGTACGGCTGGAGATATTTCATTACCTGGTCACATATTACAGGTCGAGGAGGTTGAGATAGGAGGACGGGATAGGAGGTCGGGATAGGAGGTCGGGATAGGAGGTCGGGATAGGAGGTCTAGATAGGAGGTCGGGATAGGAGGACAGGATAGGAGGACAGGATAGGAGGTCGGGATAGGAGGTCGAGATAGGAGGTTGGGAAAGATGGACTGGATAGGAGGACGGGATAGGAGGACAGGATAGGAGGTCGGGATAGGAGGTCGGCATAGGAGGTCGGCAAAGGATGTCGGGATAGGAGGATGGGATAGGAGGTCGAGATAGGAGGTTGGGAAAGATGGACTGGATAGGAGGACGGGATAGGAGGTCAGGATAGGAGGTCGGGATAGGAGGTCGAGATAGGAGGTTGGGAAAGATGGACTGGATAGGAGGACGGGATAGGAGGTCAGGATAGGAGGTCGGATAGGAGGTCGAGATAGAAGGTTGGGAAAGATGGACTGGATAGGAGGATGGGATAGGAGGTCAGGATAGGAGGTCGGGATAGGAGGTCGAGATAGGAGGTTGGGAAAGATGGACTGGATAGGAGGACGGGATAGGAGGTCAGGATAGGAGGTAGGATAGGAGGTCGAGATAGGAGGTTGGGAAAGATGGACTGGATAGGAGGGTGGGATAGTAGGTCTGGGTAGGAGGTTGGGATAGGAGGACAGGATAGGAGGTCGAGATAGGAGGTCGAAATAGGAGGTGGAGATAGGAGGATGGGATAAGTCAGGATAGGAGGTCGTGATAGGAGGTCAAGATAGGAGGACGGGATACGAGGTCGTGATAGGAGAACAGGACAGGAGGTTGGGATAGGAGGTCGGGATACAAGGTCGTAATAGGAGGATGGGATATGAGGTCGAGATATGATGACGGGATAGGAGGTCGGGATATGAGGACGGGATATGGGGTTGGGATATGGCAACAATATATGAGGACGGGATATGAAGTCAAAATCTTGTTTCTTTGTTTATTTTCCTCCCCAACAAGGATTAGGAAGTAAAAACCGGGCAACGCCGTGTACTCAGCTAGTATTCTTTATAAATATGAACTGAAGGGTCCTCTTCAAGTCTTGTATAACAGTTCTTATGTGATAAAATGCGTAGGGATTCAGTAATGTAATCTTGACTAATAAAACCGTCCCACGTCCCTTATCAGCAGGATGGATTATCAGGGAGTTCTTATTTTTTTAGGGTTTTTAACGCCCTTCTCTCGCCTTTAGATGAATTATCTTTAAAATAGCTCATAGGACATTCATTGATTTTTCTAAAATCATTTGAAACCAGTGCATAAAACGTTTCAATAAAATTACCTTTAGAGGACAATGGATAAAATGTGGATTTTTTTTGTAAACTTCTACATGTTTCATAGCAGCATCAGAGTCTTCTATGGGATCAGAAGATAAAGTGACAGCACTCTCAATATTAACATTACTGGCTGCCCCTTCCTTCCCTGAAAATAACCGAGCTAATGTAGGAGTTCTTATAAACTCATTAACATCAAGGAATAATTGGAGAGGGTCAAGGGAAGTGGCGGGACAAAAGGATAACCCCTTAGGCTTGTTTCACACTAGCCAATTACTCCATTTAGCAAGTTCCGTCCTAAAATCAGCTGTCACCGGCAGTAACCAAATCCTATGCGTCCGTTAGAAAATCCCATTATAGTCTATGGGATTGTTCTAATATCCATTTTAATCCGTTATAGTCCGTTATGGATAACGGACGTTATTTTGTAACGGAAGATAGTACGGAAGATATAGTTCGTGAACTATTTTCTTCTGTACTATCTTCCGTCACGAAATATAACGGATCGAGAGGGTCTCGCCGCTGGGGACCCCCGTAATCTAGCATGCAGTACCCACCTGTAAGTACTGCCAGAAGCGCTGGAGGCTCTCAGTCTTATGCCTCCCGACCACAGGGACGATGCACCCAGCGTTCGTTTAGAGCATCGGGTGCAGTGCTGAAGACTCATGATGTCACGGCCACGCCCCCTCAATGCAAGCCTATGGGAGGGGGCATGACGGCCATCATGCCCCCTCCCATAGACTTGCATTGAGAGGGTGGGACGTCACACAGGGCGGAGTCATGACAACACAAGCCTCCAGCGCTTCCGGCAGTACTTACAGGTGGGTGCTGCATGCTAGATTGCGGGGGGTCCCCAGTGGATAGGGGATAAGATGTCTTGGGGCCAGAGTACCCCTTTAAACTTCTTAGATTTATATTGAGTGTCGATTTGGGGTGGAGATTGGTGGTAAATGGTGGTAGAAAAAACTGTGGGATAATCTGAGATTTTGGGCTAAAAATTACATCACTACAGCATAAGTAATGTAATGTATGTACACAGTGACCTCACCAGCAGAATAGTGAGTACAGCTCTGGAGTATAATACAGGATATAACTCAGGATCAGTACAGGATAAGTAATGTAATGTATGTACACAGTGACCTCACCAGCAGAATAGTGAGTACAGCTCTGGAGTATAATACAGGATATAACTCAGGATCAGTACAGGATAATTAATGTAATGTATGTACACAGTGACCTCACCAGCAGAATAGTGAGTACAGCTCTGGAGTATAATACAGGATATAACTCAGGATCAGTACAGGATAAGTAATGTAATGTATGTACACAGTGACCTCACCAGCAGAATAGTGAGTACAGCTCTGGAGTATAATACAGGATATAACTCAGGATCAGTACAGGATCAGTAATGTAATGAATGTACACAATGACCTCACCAGCAGAATAGTGAGTACAGCTCTGGAGTATAATACAGGATATAACTTTTTATATACATTTGATCAGTATATAAGTTACTGAGTGTTGGTAGGAAGGTAGTCATAGGTTTCAGCCATTTGTCCACAGGTGGAGGGGATACATGTGAGGGATGGTGAGTTGGTTACAGGATTATTGATGTGACCTGATTATAGACTGACTGTCATATACATTCCGTTGTCTGGGGTTGTAGTTCGCTCCTATATAATTGAAGTTTATAGATCGTATCTGACCAGGTCATGGACGTACCTGTATGTACGGTCTCTCAGGTGTCGATTCTGTTTCCCAGTGTCCTCCTCTATGTTACCCATAAGTTTATTGGTCTCCTGGGTGAACGGCCCTAGTCGCTGACTATATATCAGTTGTGGCCCGGTCTGTGTATCTGATGTTATTATATAAATATAGATAATAGGATTATTTCCCCGGGATGAGACGTTTACAATCTATTTATTATGAGGGTCTTAGGTTCATATTGAGAACAGTTACCTATATACCGCGGTGACCCTACAACATGGAGCAGGTGGCGGAGGGTAATTGTGGTGGATCATCCCATATTTGCTCTTCCACCAGCTTTGATTGCTTTCTGTTGGGCATAATAGATGGGTTATTTGCTCTGCCCACCATGAGGGTTGTCACAGACGCTTACATGGCTGGGTGTGATCCTGCCGGAGGGGGCGCGGGTGACACATTCACACAGGGTCAGGCCACCTCATTAAATCACATTGCGTTCTCTGGTTAATGGCTGCTTATATTACACTCTTTCCACAGGGCGACGATTAACCCTGTCATGACCACCAAGACTGCAGGTATTTCATTTTCCGCTCCAGCGCCAATTTATAAAATGAAAAAGCTAAGTGCAAACTCCACAAAGGTCATAAAGCTGTCATCAGAGGCAATGCTAACCAGGATGTCTGGGCACTTCACAAATGTTTTGGGCCCCTTTTTATACAGTAAAGTTCTATACTTTATACCTTAGCCCTGGTGGCCTAGGAGAAGTTAGGATCTTTAGGGAATCTTTCAGCTACAATTCACATTCCGCACTGACTCAGGTCAAGGAAACACAAGGTACTTTACTTATACCTGTCTAGGCTTCCATAATACAAAAAATGCAAAAAAAGTCAAACAGGCGTTTCCAATCCCCTAAAGTGCTAAGGAGCGGTACGCCTCCTCGCTTCCCCTGTCCCTGCTTGATTAACAGTCTCATATAGGGTTAAATTTAGCATCCCTGCAGGTATAATGTATAGGGTTAATTCCAGCATCTCTGCTGGTATAGTGTATAGGGTTAATCCTAGCATTGATGCCAGTATGGAGTATAGGGTTAATCCTAGCATTGATGCCAGTATGGAGTATAGGGTTAATCCTAGCATTGATGCCAGTATGGAGTATAGGGTTAATCCTAGCATTGATGCCAGTATGGAGTATAGGGTTAATCCTAGCATTGATGCCAGTATGGAGTATAGGGTTAATCCCAGCATCCCTGTCAGTATAGTGTGTAGGGTTAATCCCAGCATCCCTGTCAGTATAGTGTGTAGGGTTAATCCCAGCATCCCTGTCAGTATAGTGTGTAGGGTTAATCCCAGACTCCCTCTCAGTATAGAGTATAGGGTTAATCCCAGCATCCTTCTCAGTATAGAGTATAGGGCTACTCCCAGCATCCCTGTCAGTATATTGTGTAGGGTTAATCCCAGCATCCCTCTCAGTATAGAGTTAATCCAGCATCCCTCTCAGTATAGAGTATAGAGTTAATCCCAGCATCCCTCTCAGTATAGAGTATAGGGTTAATCCCAGAATCCCTCTCAGTATAGAGTATAGGGTTAATCCCAGCATCCCTCTCAGTATAGAGAATAGGGTAAATCCCAGAATACCTCTCAGTATAGAGTATAGGGTTAATCCCTGCATCCCTCTCAATATAGAGTATAGGGTTAATCCCAGCATCCCTCTCAGTATAGAGTATAGGGTTAATCCCAGCATCCCTCTCAGTATAGAGAATAGGGTTAACCCCAGAATCCCTCTCAGTATAGAGTATAGGGTTAATCCCAGCATCCCTCTCAGTATAGAGTATAGGGTTAATCCCAGCATACCTCTCAGTATAGAGTATAGGGTTAATCCCAGCATTCCTCTCAGTATAGAGTATAGGGTTAATCCCAACATCCCTCTCAGTATAGAGTATAGGGTTACTCCCAGCATCCCTCTCAGTATTGTCTATCGGGTAAATACCAGAATACCTCTCAGTATAGAGTATAGGGTTAATCCCAGCATCCCTGCTGGCATAGTGTATAGGGTTAATCCCAGCATACCTCTCAGTATAGAGTATAGGGTTAATCCCAGCATACCTCTCAGTATAGAGTATAGGGTTAATCCCAGCATACCTCTCAGTATGCAGTATAGGGTTAATCCCAGCATCCCTCTCAGTATAGAGAATAGGGTTAACCCCAGAATCCCTCTCAGTATAGAGTATAGGGTTAATCCCAACATCCCTCTCAGTATAGAGTATAGGGTTACTCCCAGCATCCCTCTCAGTATTGTCTATCGGGTAAATACCAGAATACCTCTCAGTATAGAGTATAGGGTTAATCCCAGCATCCCTGCTGGTATAGTGTATAGGGTTAATCCCAGCATACCTCTCAGTATAGAGTATAGGGTTAATCCCAGCATACCTCTCAGTATAGAGTATAGGGTTAATCCCAGCATACCTCTCAGTATGCAGTATAGGGTTAATCCCAGCATCCCTCTCAGTATAGAGTATAGGGTTAATCCCAGCATACCTCTCAGTATAGAGTATAGGGTTAATCCCAGAATCCCTCTCAGTATAGAGTATAGGGTTAATCCCAGAATACCTCTTAGTATAGAGTATAGGGTTAATCCCAGAATCCTCTCAGTATAGAGTATAGGGTTAATCCCAGAATCCCTCTCAGTATAGAGTATAGGGTTAATCCCAGCATCCCTCTCAGTATAGAGTATAGGGTTAATCCCAGAATCCCTCTCAGTATAGAGTATAGGGTTAATCCCTGCATCCCTCTCAGTATAGAGTATAGGGTTAATCCCAGCATACCTCTCAGTATGCAGTATAGGGTTAATCCCAGCATACCTCTCAGTATAGAGTATAGGGTTAATCCCAGAATACCTCTCAGTATAGAGTATAGGGTTAATCCCTGCATCCCTGCTGGTATAGTGTATAGGGTTAATCCCAGCATACCTCTCAGTATAGAGTATAGGGTTAATCCCAGAATAGCTTTCAGTATAGAGTATAGGGTTAATCCCTGCATACCTCTCAGTATCGTCTATAGGGTTAATCCCAGAATACCTCTCAGTATAGAGTATAGGGTTAATCCCAGAATACCTCTCAGTATAGAGTATAGAGTTAATCCCAGAATCCCTCTCAGTATAGAGTATAGGGTTAATCCCAGAATTCCTTCAGTATAGAGTATAGGGTTAATCCCTCTCAGTATAGAGTATAGGGTTAATCCCAGAATCCCTGCACGTTTAGCGTTTAGGGTTAATCCCAGAGTAGGGTAAAATGACTGCCCATCATCCCTCTCAGTATAGAGTATATGGTTATTTCCTCTCAGTATAGAGTATAGGGTTAAACCCAGAATCCCTCTCAGTATAGAGTATAGGGTTATTTCCTCTCAGTATAGAGTATAGGGTTATTTCCTCTCAGTATAGAGTATAGGGTTATTTCCTCTCAGTATAGAGTATAGGGTTATTTCCTCTCAGTATAGAGTATAGGGTTAATCCCTCTCAGTATAGAGCCTGGGTTCTCAACCTGGGGTACGCGTACCCCTAGGGGTACGCCAGGGGCTGTCAGGGGGTACGCGAAAGCTCTGTCAAATACCGGCCATGCATTGGCCAGTATTTGACAGCGCATAGCGGAGAACAGCCGCGGCAGCTCACTGTACAGTAGCTGTGGGCCGAGCTGCGGCCGCAGCTACTGTGAGTGAGCTGGTGGGTGCCGGGGAGACGTGTGACCTTCCCTGACGTTGTGCGAACTTGCCACCCAGCGCAGGAGGACGTCACATGTCAGTGAGGCCCCGTTGAACAGGGTGCGCTGCATCTAAGAACAGGCCACAGGGGACCGCAGGACCCAGGTAAAGGATAACTGTATGGCACAGAGGGGGACTGTATGGCACAGAGGGGGACTGTATGGGACGGAGCACAAAGCATTAAGATGGAGGGGGAGAGGGATAATGGCGGAGGGGGGAAGGGGAGTAATAAAGCACAAGGCATTAAAATTGAATGCCTTGTGCTTCATTTCTCCCCATCCCCCCTCCGCCATTATCCCTCTCCCCCTCCATCTTAATCCCCTTGCGCCATTCCCCCTTCCTAAGATCCCCTTTTGCCATATCGGATAATAATGGCACAAGGGGATTAATATGTAGGAAAATGGCAAAAGGGGAACAGAGGGAGGGGGGAATAATAGGACAAGGGAATTGTTAGGATTCGGCTGGCTGGATGTGGATCCTCTGTGCCAGAGAGGGATTGGCGTGGACCGTGTCGGTGGACCGGTTCTAGGTTGCTACTGGTTTTCACCAGAGCCCGCCGCAAAGCGGGATGGTCTTGCTGCGGCGGTAGCAACCAGGTCGTATCCACCGGCAACGGCTCAACCTCGCTGACTGCTGAGAAGGCGTGGGACAGAAGGACTAGACAGAGGCAAGGTCAGACGTAGCAGAAGGTCAGGGCAGGTGGCAAGGTTCGTAGCAAGCACTGTAAACGCTTTCACTAGGCACAAGGGCAACAAGATCCGGCAAGGAAGTGCAGGGGAAGTGAGGTTATATAGACAGGTGCACAGGTGGAATCTAATCAGACTGATTGGGCCAGGCACCAATCATTGGTGCACTGGCCCTTTAAATCTTAGACAGCTGGCGCGTGCGCGCCCTAAGGAGAGGAGCCGCGTGCGCCAGGACGTGACAGCCGGGGACCGGGACAGGTAAGTGACTTGGGGTGCGATTCGCGAGCGGGCGCGTCCCGCTATGCGAATCGCATCCCCACCGGCAGTGTCAGTGCAGCGCTCCCGGTCAGCAGGTCTAACCGGGGCGCTGCAGAGAGAGAAATGCTGCGAGCGCTCCGTGGAGGAGCAGGGACCCGGAGCGCTCGGCGTAACAGTACCCCCCCCCCCCTTAGGTCTCCCCCTCTTTTTGTCCGGTTGTCGCTTCACATGGGATGAGACATTGGGAGCGATTCTAGAGTTTCCTTCTGGAAGACAGAGAAGTCCTGGGTAAACTCGTCAAAGGCAGGCAGTCCAGAAGGAGTGGGAATGGGGAGGGGGGGCAGAGGATGAAGCTTGGCAAGGGGCAGAGTGTTACCAGGACGGGGGCTATGAGGAGGCAAAATCTCTGCTCGTTTATTGTAGAAAACCTCGGCATAGTCCTGATAGGCCTTGGGGAGACCAGGTATAGGAGGAGATACTGAGGTTTGACTGACGGGACTGGGAGCCGACGTGAGGCATTCTTTGTGGCAAGAAGCACCCCAGCTCTTGATCTCCCTGGTGGTCCAGTCAAGGGTAGGAGAATGGCGTTGGAGCCATGGTAGACCGAGGAGGACTTCAGAGGTGCAGTTGGGCAAAACAAAAAGTTCAATTTTTTCATGATGCAGTCCAATGCTCATGAGCAGGGGTTCTGTGCAGTAATGCACAGTGCAGTCCAATTTAACTCTGTTGACCTAGGAAATGTAGAGCGGCTTGGCGAGACGGGTCACAGGGATGTTGAACTTATTAACAAAAGAGGCCAAAATGAAATTTCCTGCAGAACCAGAGTCCAAGAAGGCCACAGCTGAGAAGGAGGAGTTGGCAGAAGGAGAAATCCGCAGGGGCACAGTGAGACATGGAGAAGCAGAATTCACACCAAGAGACGCCACTCCCACGTGAGCTGGGTGCGTGCGCGCATTTCCCAGACGTGGAGGACGAATAGGGCAATCCACCAAGAAATGTTCGGTACTAGCGCAGTACAGACATAAATTTTTATCTCTGCAGCGAGTCCTCTCTTCATGGGTCAGGCGAGACCGATCCACTTGCATAGCCTCCTCGGCAGGAGGCACAGGGGTAGATTGCAAAGGATACTGTGAGAGAGGTGCCCAGAGATCAAGGTCTTTTTCCTGGCGGAGCTCCTGGTGTCCTTCAGAAAAACGCATGTCAATGCGGGTGGCCAAAAGGATAAGTTCTGACAGGTTAGCTGGAATTTCTCGTGCGGCCAGCACATCCTTGATGTTACTGGATAGGCCTTTTTTAAAGGTCGCGCAGAGGGCCTCATTGTTCCAAGATAATTCAGAGGCGAGGGTACGAAATTGGATGGCGTATTCGCCTACAGAAGAATTTCCCTGGACCAGGTTCAGCAAGGCAGTTTCGGCAGAGGAGGCTCGGGCTGGTTCCTCGAAGACACTGCGAACCTCAGCGAAGAAGGACTGTACAGTGGCAGTGACAGGATCATTGCGGTCCCAGAGCGGTGTGGCCCATGACAGGGCCTTCCCAGACAGGAGACTAACCACTAAAGCCACCTTTGACCATTCTGTAGGAAATTGGTCCGACAACATCTCCAAATGTAGGGAACATTGAGACAGGAAACCACGGCAGAGTCTAGAGTCCCCATCATATTTGTCCGGCAGGGACAAGCGGAGGTTAGGAGCGACCACTCGCTGCGGAGGAGGTGCAGGAGCTGGCGGAGGAGATGGTTGCTGCTGTAGCAGTGGCTGAAGTTGCTGTAGCATGGCGGTCAACTGCGACAGCTGGTGACCTTGTTGGGCAATCTGTCGGGATTGCTGGGCGACCACCGTGGATAGGTCAGCAAGACTTGGCAGCGGCACCTCAGCGGGATCCATGGGCGGATCTACTGTTAGGATTCGGCAGGCTGATGTGGATCCTCTGTGTCAGCGAGGGATTGGCGTGGACCGTGTCGGTGGACCAGTTCTAGGTTGCTACTGGTATTCACCAGAGCCCGCCACAAAGCGGGATGGTCTTGCAGCGGCGGTAGCAACCAGGTCGTATCCACCGGCAATGGCTCAACCTCGCTGACTGCTGAGAAGGCGTGGGACAGAAGGACTAGGCAGAGGCAAGGTCAGACGTAGCAGAAGGTCGGGGCAGGCGGCAAGGTTCGTAGTCAATGGAGATAGCAAGAGGTCAGGAACACTGGTAAGGCAAACACTGTAAACTCTTTCACTAGGCACAAGGGCAACAAGATCCAGCCATGCTGGGAAGGGGAAGTGAGGTTATATAGACAGGTGCACAGGTGGAAGCTAATCAGACTGATTGGGCCAGGCACCAATCATTGGTGCACTGGCCCTTTAAATCTTAGACAGCTGGCGCGCGCGCGCCCTAAGGAGCGGAGCCGCGCGCGCCAGGACGTGACAGCCGGGGACCGGGACAGGTAAGTGACTTGGGATGCGATTCGCGAGAGGGCGTGTCCCGCTATGCGAAACGCATCCCCACCGGCAGTGTCAGTGCAGCGCTCCCGGTCAGCGGGTCTGACCGGGGCGCTGCAGAGAGAGAAACTCCGCGAGCACTCCCGGGAGGAGCAGGGACCCGGAGCGCTCGGCGTAACAGGAATTAAGATGGAGGAAGAATTAAACCCCCCCCCCCCAACATATTAATCCCTTTGTGCCATTATTATCCGATATGGCAAAAGGGGATCAGAGGAGGGGGGAATAATGGCGCAAGGGGATAAAGATGGAGGGGGAATAATGGCACAAGGGGATTAATATCGAGGGGGGAGGGTTGATTATTCCCCCCCCCCCCCTCCATCTTAATCCCCTTTTGCTATTATTCCTCCTCCATCTTTATCCCCTTGTGTTATTATTCCCCCCCTCCATCTTTATCCCCTTGTGTTATTATTCTCCCTCCATCTTTATCCCCTTGTGTTATTATTCCCCCCTCCATCTTTATCCCCTTGTGTTATTATTCCTCCTCCATCTTTATCCCCTTGTGTTATGATTCTCCCTCCATCTTTATTCCCTTGTGTTATTATTCCTCCTCCATCTTTATCCCCTTGTGTTATTATTCCTCCTCCATCTTTATCCCCTTGTGTTATTATTCCTCCTCCATCTTTATCCCCTTGTGTTATTATTCCCCCTCCATCTTTATCCCCTTGTGTTATTATTCCTCCTCCATCTTTATCCCCTTGTGTTATTATTCCTCCTCCATCTTTATCCCCTTGTGTTATTATTCCCCCCCTCCATCTTTATCCTCTTGTGTTATTATTCCCCCCCTCCATCTTAATCCCCTTGTGTTATTATTCCCCCCCTCCATCTTAATCCCCTTGTGTTATTATTCCCCCCCTCCATCTTTATCCCCTTGTGTTATTATTCCTCCTCCATCTTTATCCCCTTGTGTTATTATTCCTCCTCCATCTTAATCCCCTTGTGTTATTATTCCCCCCCTCCATCTTTATCCTCTTGTGTTATTATTCCCCCCCTCCATCTTAATCCCCTTGTGTTATTATTCCCCCCCTCCATCTTAATCCCCTTGTGTTATTATTCCCCCCCTCCATCTTTATCCCCTTGTGTTATTATTCCTCCTCCTCCATCTTTATCCCCTTGTGTTATTATTCCTCCTCCATCTTTATCCCCTTGTGTTATTATTCCTCCTCCATCTTTATTCCCTTGTGTTATTATTCCTCCTCCATCTTTATCCCCTTGTGTTATTATTCCTCCTCCTTCTTTATTCCCTTGTGTTATTATTCCCCCTCCATCTTTATCCCCTTGTGTTATTATTCCTCCTCCATCTTTATCCCCTTGTGTTATTATTCCTCCTCCATCTTAATCCCCTTGTGTTATTATTCCCTCTCCATCTTTATTCCCTTGTGTTATTATTCCTCCTCCATCTTTATCCCCTTGTGTTATTATTCCCCCCCTCCATCTTTATCCCCTTGTGTTATTATTCCCTCTCCATCTTTATTCCCTTGTGTTATTATTCCTCCTCCATCTTTATCCCCTTGTGTTATTATTCCTCCTCCATCTTTATCCCCTTGTGTTATTATTCCTCCTCCATCTTTATCCCCTTGTGTTATTATTCCTCCTCCATCTTTATCCCCTTGCGTTATTATTCCCCCTCCATCTTTATCCCCTTGTGTTATTATTCCCCCTCCATCTTTATCCCCTTGTGTTATTATTCCCCCTCCATCTTTATCCCCTTGTGTTATTATTCCTCCTCCATCTTTATCCCCTTGTGTTATTATTCCTCCTCCATCTTTATCCCCTTGTGTTATTATTCCTCCTCCATCTTTATCCCCTTGTGTTATTATTCCCCCTCCATCTTTATCCCCTTGTGTTATTATTCCTCCTCCATCTTTATCTCCTTGTGTTATTATTCCTCCTCCTCCATCTTTATCCCCTTGTGTTATTATTCCCCCTCCATCTTTATCCCCTTGTGTTATTATTCCTCCTCCATCTTTATCCCCTTGTGTTATTATTCCCCCCCCTCCATCTTTATCCCCTTGTATTATTATTCTCCCTCCATCTTTATCCCCTTGTGTTATTATTCCTCCTCCATCTTTATCCCCTTGTGTTATTATTCCTCCTCCATCTTTATCCCCTTGTGCTATTATTCCTCCTCCATCTTTATCCCCTTGTGTTATTATTCCTCCTCCATCTTTATCCCCTTGTGTTATTATTCCTCCTCCTCCATCTTTATCCCTTGTGTTATTATTCCTCCTCCATCTTTATCCCCTTGTGTTATTATTCCTCCTCCATCTTTATCCCCTTGTGTTATTATTCCTCCTCCATCTTTATCCCCTTGTGTTATTATTCCTCCTCCATCTTTATCCCCTTGTGTTATTATTCCTCCTCCATCTTTATCTCCATGTGTTATTATTCCTCCTCCATCTTTATCCCCTTGTGTTATTATTCCTCCTCCATCTTTATCCCCTTGTGTTATTATTCCTCCTCCATCTTTATCCCCTTGTGTTATTATTCCTCCTCCATCTTAATCCCCTTGTGTTATTATTCCTCCTCCATCTTAATCCCCTTGTGTTATTATTCCTCCTCCATCTTTATCCCATTGTGTTATTATTCCTCCTCCATCTTAATCCCCTTGTGCCATTATTATCCAATATGGCAAAAGGGGATCAGGGGGAGGGGGGATAATAACACAAAGGGATTAAGATGGAGGAGGAATGATAACACAAGGGGATAAAGATGGAGGAGGAATAATAACACAAGGGGATAAAGATGGAGGAGGAATAATAACACAAGGGGATAAAGATGGAGGAGGAATAATAACACAAGGGGATAAAGATGGAGGAGGAATGATAACACAAGGGGATAAAGATGGAGGAGGAATAATAACACAAGGGGATAAAGATGGAGGAGGAATAATAACACAAGGGGATAAAGATGGAGGAGGAATAATAACACAAGGGGATAAAGATGGAGGAGGAATAATAACACAAGGGGATAAAGATGGAGGAGGAATAATAACACAAGGGGATAAAGATGGAGGGGGGATGCATTAGTAAAAAGGTAAGAACACGCCTTTTGTCCGCGGGTACACCTCACGCGCAAGTTCCGCGCGAGGGGGTACCCACGGACATACTTTCTGCCTTTGGGGGTACAGTCGCCAAAAAGGTTGAGAACCACTGGTATAGAGTATAGGGATACTCCCAGCATCCCTCTCAGTATAGAGTATAGGGTTAATCCCAACATCCCTCTCAGTATAGAGTATAGGGTTAATCCCTCTCAGTATAGAGTATAGGGTTAATCCCAGCATCCCTCTCAATATGCAGTATAGGGTTAATCCCTCTCAGTATAGAGTATAGGGTTACTCCCAGAATCCCTCTCAGTATAGAGTATAGGGTTACTCCCAGCATCCCTCTCAGTATAGAGTATAGGGTTAATCCCAACATCCCTCTCAGTATAGAGTATAGGGTTAATCCCTCTCAGTATAGAGTATAGGGTTACTCCCAGAATCCCTCTCAGTATAGAGTATAGGGTTAATCCCAACATCCCTCTCAGTATAGAGTATAGGGTTACTCCCAGAATCCCTCTCAGTATAGAGTATAGGGTTACTCCCAGAATCCCTCTCAGTATAGAGTATAGGGTTAATCCCAGAATCCCTGCCCGTTTAGCGTTTAGGGTTAATCCCAGAGTAGGGTAAAATGACTGCCCATCATCCCTCCTGATCCAAGGTTGTGCAGGGGTTAATCATACCTGGTATTCTCGGGGTCCCTCAGCGCTGTAGGGTCATATACAGCAGACACACACGTCTTCAGCTTCTACAGCTGTGGTGCAACTACAACTCCCAGCATGCCCGGCAGGTAACGGCTGTGTGGTGGGCCTGTTATCACTGCACCAGTATAAGTGCCCACAGAGGAGCAGAGGATCATGGGTAGTCTGAGCAGAGGAGCCGTCGCCCATAGCAACCAATCAGATTCCAGCTTTCATTTTGAGATAGGCCTCAGACACATAAGAGCTGGAGTCTGATTGGTTGCTATGGGCGACGGCTCCTCAGCTCAGGTTTCATCCATCTCCCTCATCGTGTAATCTACAATTCGGAGGATCAGGGACTTGTGGTGAGTATCGGTTGGGGCCCGTCCTATCCCTTGTCCTTAATGGGACCAGTGTTCGGCCTTACTGGGAGCTGGAGGCTGAGGATCTTTAATGGGACCAGTGTACGGCCTTACTGGGAGCTGGAGGCTGTGGAGCCTAATGGGACCAGTGTACGGCCTTACTGGGAGCTGGAGGCTGTGAAGCCTAATGGGACCAGTGTACGGCCTTACTGGGAGCTGGAAGGTGTGAAGCCCTAATGGGACCAGTGTACGGCCTTACTGGAAGCTGGAGGCTCTGAAGCCCTAATTGGACCAGTGTAAGGCCTTACTGGGAGCTGGAGGCTGTGAAGCCCTAATGGGACCAGTGTAAGGCCTTACTGGGAGCGGAGCTGGAGGCTGTGGAGTCTTAATGGGATCAGTGTAAGGCCTTACTGGGAGCTGGAGGCTGTGGAGCCTAATGGGACCAGTGTAAGGCCTTACTGGGAGCTGGAGGCTGTGAAGCCCTAATGGGACCAGTGTAAGGCCTTACTGGGAGCGGAGCTGGAGGCTGTGGAGTCTTAATGGGATCAGTGTAAGGCCTTACTGGGAGCTGGAGGCTGTGGAGCCTAATGGGACCAGTGTAAGGCCTTACTGGGAGCTGGAGGCTGTGAAGCCTAATGGGACCAGTGTACGGCCTTACTGGGAGCTGGAGGCTGTGGAGCCTAATGGGACCAGTGTACGGCCTTACTGGGAGCTGGAGGCTGTGGAGCCTAATGGGACCAGTGTACGGCCTTACTGGGAGCTGGAGGCTGCGGAGCCTAATGGGACCAGTGTACGGCCTTACTGGGAGCTGGAGGCTGTGGAGCCTAATGGGACCAGTGTACGGCCTTACTGGGAGCTGGAGGCTGTGAAGCCCTAATGGGACCGATGTAAGGCCTTACTGGGAGCTGGAGGCTGTGGAGCCTAATGGGACCAGTGTACGGCCTTACTGGGAGCTGGAGGCTGTGGAGCCTAATGGGACCAGTGTACGGCCTTACTGGGAGCTGGAGTCTGTGAAGCCCTAATGGGACCGATGTAAGGCCTTACTGGGAGCTGGAGGCTGTGGAGCCTAATGGGACCAGTGTACGGCCTTACTGGGAGCTGGAGGCTGTGGAGCCTAATGGGACCAGTGTACGGCCTTACTGGAAGCTGGAGGCTCTGAAGCCCTAATTGGACCAGTGTAAGGCCTTACTGGGAGCTGGAGGCTGTGAAGCCCTAATGGGACCAGTGTAAGGCCTTACTGGGAGCGGAGCTGGAGGCTGTGGAGTCTTAATGGGATCAGTGTAAGGCCTTACTGGGAGTGGAGCTGGAGGCTATGGTGCAGTCCCCTAGATTATAGTGCAGTCCCATAGACGAAAAAGCAGTCCCACAAACTATAGAACAGTCCCATAGTCTATAGAACAGTCCCATAGAATATAGTGCAGTCCCATAGACTATAGCGCAGTCCCATAGAATATAGTGCAGTCCCATAGACTATAGCGCAGTCCCATAAAATATAGTGAAGTCCCATAGAATATAGTGCAGTCCCATAGACTATAGCGCAGTTCCATAGACTATAGCGCAGTCCCATAGAATATAGTGCAGTCCCATAGACTATAGCGCAGTCCCATAGAATATAGTGAAGTTCCATAGACTATAATGCAGTCCCATAGATTATAGTGCAGTCCCATAGATTATAGTGCAGTCCCATAGACTATAGTTCAGTCCCATAGACTATAGTGAAGTCCCATAGACTATAGTGCAGTCCCATAGAACATAGTGCAGTCCTATAGAACATAGTACAGTCCCATAGAACATAGTACAGTCCCATAGACTATAGTGCAGTCCCATAGATATAAACCTACAGACCAAAATATTGGGACCCCCCAAAGAAGGAATGTTCCCAAATGGCTGTAGGGGGGGGTGGGCATTCAGTGGTCGGTTCATCTTTGCTGCTACATGTGGGTATTCTATAGGAATTATGTTTTGCTCTTTTTGTCCTTTTGCACGTGTGTTTTATGTCATAGCTCTCATATTAGATTCCGTTCTCCTTTATACTTTATATTTGTATTTTTCCACATTTGTGTTCCAGTTGCCATTGTCTTGTTTTTGTGCATATATTTATTATTGTCTGATGTAATACACATTTTTAATATGATATAGGTTTAAATTGATGGTAGGTTGTGTTTGGCAGCATTTTACAACATATTATTTTCCGTTATTGTCCGTTATTTTTACGTTCCGTTATGATCCGTTATGATCTGTTATTGTCCGTTATTTTTATGTTCCGTTATGATCCGTTATTGTCCATTATTTTTACGTTCCGTTATGATCCGTTATTGTCCGTTATTTTTACGTTCCGTTATGATCCGTTATGATCTGTTATTGTCCGTTATTTTTATGTTCCGTTATGATCCGTTATTGTCCATTATTTTTATGTTCCGTTATGATCCGTTATTGTCCATTATTTTTACGTTCCGTTATGATCCGTTATTGTCCATTATTTTTACGTTCCGTTATGATCCGTTATTGTCCGTTATTTTTACGTTCCGTTATGATCCGTTATGATCCGTTATTGTCCATTATTTTTATGTTCCGTTATGATCCGTTATTGTCCATTATTTTTACGTTCCGTTATGATCCGTTATTGTCCGTTATTTTTACGTTCCGTTATGATCCGTTATGATCTGTTATTGTCCGTTATTTTTATGTTCCGTTATGATCCGTTATTGTCCATTATTTTTATGTTCCGTTATGATCCGTTATTGTCCATTATTTTTACGTTCCGTTATGATCCGTTATTGTCCGTTATTTTTACGTTCCGTTATGATCCGTTATTGTCCATTATTTTTATGTTCCGTTATGATCCGTTATTGTCCGTTATTTTTACGTTCCGTTATGATCCGTTATCGTCCGTTATTTTTACGTTCCGTTATGATCCGTTATTGCTGCTGAGCATGCTCAGTACAGCACCACAACCAGGAAGTCACATGGAAATAAAATAACGGAATATAGCGGGAGATGACGGATGGAACTTGTCTGTTATTTTGACATCATCTATTATATTCATTTATTTAATAATTTTTTTTAGGATCCATTATTGCTGAATATTGGGGTCAGAATGCAGGAACATAGTGGTAGTGTGAAAGGGGCCTTAGGTGGTTAGAGTGTTAGGCCGGGCTCACACAGGCGCAGTACAGACATCAGTCCGGCCTGACCACGTAGGTTTAGGGTTAGGAGGGATGACAGTGTCGGCCATCGGTCGGCTACATGATCACCTGTGTTAGGATTCGGCAGGTTGGAGGTGGATCCTCTGTGTCAGCGAGGGATTGGCGTGGACCGTACCGGTGGACCGGTTCTAAGTTGCTACTGGTATTCACCAGAGCCTGCCGCAAAGCGGGATGGTCTTGCTGCGGCGGTAGCAACCAGGTTGTATCCACCGGTAACGGCTCAACCTCGCTGACTGCTGAGAGTGGCGTGGGACAGGAGGACTAGACAGAGGCGAGGTCAGACGTAGCAGAAGGTCAAGGCAGGCGACAAGGTTCGTAGTCAAGGGTAACGGCAGAGGGTCTGGTAACACTTGTAAGGCAATCACAGGAACGCTTTCACTAGGCACAAGGCAACAAGATCCGGCAATGCAGGGAAGGGGAAGTGAGGTAATATAGGCCTGGAGCAGGTGAGCTAATTACACTGATTGGGCCTGGCACCAATTAGCGGTGCACTGGCCCTTTAAATCTTAGAGAACTGGCGCGCGCGCCCTAGAGAGCGGAGTCGCGCGCGCCAGGACGTGACAGCCGGGGACCGGGACAAATAAGTAGATTGGTATGCGATCTGCGAGCGGGCGCGTCCCGCTATGCGAATCGCATCCCCGCCGGCAGTGTCAGTGCAGCGCTCCCGGTCAGCAGGTCTGAACGGGGCGCTGCAGAGAGGAAAACGCCGCGAGCGCTCCGGGGAGGAGCAGGGACCCGGAGCGCTCGGCGTAACAGTACCACCCCCCTTAGGTCTCCCCCTCATTTTGTCTGCTTGTCCCTTCATACGAGACGAGGCCATTGGGAGCGATTCTTGAGTTTCCTTCCGGATGACAGAGAAGTCCTGGGTAACTTCATCAACGGCAGGCAATCCAGAAGAAGTGGGAATGGGGAGGGGGGGCAGAGGGTGAAGCTTGCCACGGGGCAGAGTGTTACCAGGAAGGGGGCTATGAGGAGGCAAAATCTCAGCTTGCTTTTTGCCGAAAATATCCTGGTAAGCCTTGGGAGGGGACGGTATGGGTGGAACCTCAGGAGTTAGACAAGTGGGAGCAGATGTGAGGCATCGTTTGTGACAAGCAGGACCCCAATTCTTGATCTCCCCGGTGGTCCAGTCAAGGGTGGGAGAATGACGTTGGAGCCATGGCAGACCGAGGAGGACTTCAGAGGTGCAGTTGGGCAGAACAAAATTTTTTATTTTTTCATGATGCAGTCCAATGCTCATAAGCAGGGGTTCTGTGCGGTAACGTACAGTGCAGTCCAATTTTACTCCGTTGACAGAAGAAATGTAGAGCGGCTTGACGAGACGGGTCACTGGGATGCTGAACCTATTAACGAAAGAGGCCAAAATAAAATTTCCTGCAGAACCAGAGTCCAAGAAGGCCACAGCTGAGAAGGAGGAGTTGGCAGAAGGAGAAATCCGCACGGGCACAGTTAGACGTGGAGAAGCAGACTTCACACCAAGAGACGCCACTCCCACGTGAGCTGGGTGCGTGCATGCGTTTCCCAGACGCGGAGGACGAATAGGGCAATCCACTAGGAAATGTTCGGTACTAGCGCAGTACAGGCATACATTTTTATCTCTGCGACGAGACCTCTCTTCATGGGTCAGGCGAGACCGATCCACTTGCATAGCCTCCTTGGCGGGAGGCGCAGGGGTAGATTGCAAAGGATTCCAGGAGAGAGGTGCCCAGAGATCAAGGTCCTTTTCCTGGCAGAGCTCCTGGTGTCTTTCAGAAAAACGCATGTCGATGCGGGTGGCCAAATGGATAAGTTCAGACAGGTTAGCAGGAATTTCTCGTCCGGCCAGTACATCTTTGATGTTGCTGGATAAGCCTTTCTTGAAGGTCGCGCAGAGGGCCTCGTTGTTCCAGGCTAGCTCAGAGCCGAGGGTACGAAACTGGATGGCGTATTTGCCTACAGAAGAACTTCCTTGGACTTGGTTCAGCAAAGCAGACTCGGCAGAGGAGGCCCGGGCTGGCTCCTCGAAGACACTACGGACTTCAGCGAAGAAGGACTGGACAGTGGCTGTGGCAGGATTATTGCGGTCCCAGAGCGGTGTGGCCCATGACAAGGCCTTTCCAGACAGAAGACTAACTACGAAAGCCACCTTAGACCGTTCTGTGGGAAATTGGTCCGACAACATCTCCAAGTGTAGGGAACATTGAGACAGGAAACCACGGCAGAGTTTAGAGTCCCCATCATATTTGTCCGGCAGAGACAAGCGGAGGCTAGGAGCGGCAACTCGCTGCGGAGGAGATGCAGGAGCTGGCGGAGGAGATGGTTGTGCAGTAGAGGCAGAAGTTGCTGTAGCATGGCGGTCAACTGTGACAGCTGTTGTCCTTGTTGGGCGACCACGGTGGCGAGGTCAGCGAGACTTGGCAGTGGCACCTCAGCGGGATCCATGGCCGGATCTACTGTTAGTATTCGTCAGGCTGGAGGTGGATCCTCTGTGTCAGCGAGGGATTGGCGTGGACCGTACCGGTGGACCGGTTCTAAGTTGCTACTGGTATTCACCAGAGCCCGCCACAAAGCTGACTGCTGAGAGTGGCGTGGGACAGGAGGACTAGACAGAGGTGAGGTCAGACGTAGCAGAAGGTCAAGGCTGGCGGCAAGGTTCATAGTCAAGGGTAACGGCAGAAGGTCTGGTAACACTGGTAAGGCAATCACAGGAACGCTTTCACTAGGCACAAGGCAACAAGATCCGGCAATGCAGGGAAGGGGAAGTGAGGTAATATAGGCCTGGAGCAGGTGAGCTAATTAGACTGATTGGGCCAGGCACCAATTAGCGGTGCACTGGCCCTTTAAATCTTAGAGAGCTGGTGCGCGCGCGCCCTAGAGACGTGACAGCCGGGGACCGGGACAGGTAAGTAGATTGGGATGCGATCCGCGAGCGGGCGCGTCCCGCTATGCGAATCGCATCCCCGCCGGCAGTGTCAGTGCAGCGCTCCCGGTCAGCGGGTCTGACCGGGGCGCTGCAGAGAGGAGAACTACGCAAGCGCTCCGGGGAGGAGCAGGGACCCGGAGCTCTCGGCGTAACAACCTGTTGTTACATTCCTCCTGCCGAATGATCAATGGAGGGTTAATATTGTTTATCTTCACATTCATGGGTGTCTTATAATATTATTAGTGTTAGTAGGATAAGGGTTTGTGACATTAGGGTTAGTAAGGTCAGTGTTAGTAAGGTCAGTGTTAGTAGGGTCAGTGTTAGTAAGGTCAGTGTAAGTAAGATCAGTGTTAGTAAGGTCAGTGTTAGTAAGGTCAGTGTTAGTAGGGTCAGTGTTAGTAAGGTCAGTGTTAGTAGGGTCAGTGTTAGTAAGGTCAGTGTTAGTAGGGTCAATGTTACGCTGAGCACTCCGGGCCCCCTGCTGGCCTCGGAGCGCTCACAGCGTGTGTCCCCAGGCAGCGCTCCGGCGTCTCGGTGTGTGCGTCCCCACTCTCTAGGGCGCGCGCGCGCCGGGACTCTTAGATTTAAAGGACTGGTGCACCAGTGATTGGTGCCTGGCCCAAAGTGGTTATTAAGGGTTAAGGTTTGACAGAGGCAGTGCTGGTTGGACTTAATTAGGCATTCACCTGTGCACTACATATAAATACCTTCTCCTCCCACAGCCTCCTGCCGGATCTTTGTGCCTTGTGCAAGTGTTCCCTGTTGTTCCAGTGTTACCCTGCCTGTTGCCGACCCATTGCCCGTGACTACCGCATTAGAACCTGTGCTGCCTGCCCTGACCATTGCTACGTCTGACTACGCTTCTGCCTATCCCTCCTGTACCGCGTCTATCTCAGCAACCAGAGGAGTTGAGTCGCTATTGGGTGGAACGACCTGGGGATTACTGCCGCAGCAAGACCATCCCGCTTTGCGGCGGTCTCTGGTGAAAACCAGTAATCTCTTAGACTCCGTTCCCCTGGTACGGCCCACGCCATCTCTCCTCTGGTCCAGTGGATCCACCTCCTGCCATCTGACCGGACAGTGACAGTAAGATCCGGCCATGGATTCCGCTGAGGTACCTGATCCTATGGATCTGCCTATGGTCGTTGCCATGAAGGCCCGCCAGCTCCAGCAGATGTCTGCCATGTTGCAGCAGATCATCTCTACCCAGCAGAAGCCTACTCTACCGCCTGTTCCTGCTCCTCTGCCAGCAACTGTTTCCAGAGTACTCCTGTCCCTGCCCGAGAAGTATGCTGGAGATCCGAAACAGTGCCGTGGTTTCCTTACCCAGTGTTCTCTGCACCTCGAGATGTCGGCCGACTTATTTCCTTCTGAGCGTGCTAAGGTGGCATTCATACTCTGTCTGCTCACCGGGAAGGCCCTGGCCTGGGCTACACCATTATGGGACCGCTCTGATCCTGCCACAACCTCCGTCCAGCGCTTCTCTCGGGAGTTTCGGAGTGTATTCGAGGAACCCGTCCGGGTATCCTCTGCAGAGAAAGCTTTGCTAAATTTGACCCAAGGAGGCACTTCTGTGGGTGATTACGCCATCCAATTCCGTACTCTCGCCTCATAGTTGAATTGGAACAATGAAGCCCTATGTGCTACATTCAAGAAGGGACTAAGCAGTGGGATTAAGGACATTCTAGCTGCACGGGAGATACCTGCTAACCTTGGTGACCTCATTCTCCTGGCCACAAGGATTGACAAGCGTTTCTCAGAGAGACAAGAGGAACTCCTTCAAGAAAGAGAGAAGGCTCGTACAGGATGCTATACTCGCTTGTCTCTGTTTTTTCAGCATCCACTGCACCTCTTCTCTGGGCCTCCCGCCGTGGAAGCCAAGCTAGTACCGTGCATTTCCTCAGAGACTGTCCTCTCCGTCCTCCGCGTTCTGGGAAACGCACGCACCTAGTAAACGTAGGAGAGTCGTTGCTAGGTGTGGATTCTTCCTCTCCACGCCTGACGGTATCTGTGCAGCTTTCCGTGCCTGCCAAGTCTTCCTTCACTGCCACAGCCTTCTTGGATTCTGGATCTGCCGGCAATTTCATCCATGCCTCCTTGATAGACAAGCATCAAATTCCTGTGGTCCGTTTGTCCAAGCCTTTTTTTCATCTCTACAGTCAATGGAGAGAGACTTACTACTACTGTCCAGTACTGCACTCCACCTCTACAGATGGACATTGGCTTTCTGCATACTGAAAATTTGGAGTTCTTTGTCCTACCCTTTTGCTCCTCTGAACTCCTCCTTGGTTTGCCATGGCTTCAGCGCCCTTCCTGGATTGGACCACCGGAGAAATCCAGAGTTGGGGGTCTTCTTGCTTCGGCCGCTGCCTCAAAACTGTACCCGTCAAGCAAGACCCTGTTGCTTCTCCGCCACCAGGCCTTCCAGAACCCTACCACAGTTTTGCCGACGTCTTTTGTAAGAAGCAAGCTGAAGTTCTTCCACCTCATAGACTCTATGATTGTCCGATCGATCTGATGCCAGGGACTACTCCTCCTCGGGGTCGTATCTATCCACTCTCTCCACCAGAGACTCTTGCCATGTCGGAGTACATCCGAGAAAACCTGCAGAGGGGTTTCATAAGGAAGTCCTCTTCTCCAGCTGGAGCCGGTTATTTCTTTGTTACTAAAAAGGATGGCTCCCTCCGCCCATGCATAGATTACAGAGGACTTAACAAGATCACAGTTAAGAACCGTTACTCTCTCCCCTTGATCTCTGAGCTCTTTGACCGTCTGCGTGGGGCCAGAATCTTTACCAAGCTGGATCTCCGTGGAGCTTACAACTTGATCCGAATTAGAGAGGGTGACGAGTGGAAGACCGCATTTAACACGCGGGATGGACATTTTGAATACCTGGTGATGCCCTTTGGCCTCTGCAACGCGCCTGCCGTGTTTCAAGAATTTGTCAATGACATTTTCAGAGATCTGCTTTACACCTGCGTGGTCGTTTACCTTGATGACATTCTCATTTTCTCCTCAAACCTTGAGCAACACCGGGAACATGTACGCCAAGTCCTTTCACGCCTTCGAAGAAACCGCCTCTACGCAAAAATCGAGAAGTGCCTGTTCGAGCGGCCCAGTCTGCCCTTTTTGGGGTACATAATTTCCGCCCAAGGTTTACAGATGGATCCGGCTAAGCTCTCCACAGTTCTGGACTGGCCACGCCCCTCTGGACTTCGCGCCATCCAAAGGTTTTTGGGATTTGCCAACTATTATAGGCAATTCCTCCCTCATTTCTCCACCCTGGTCTCTCCCATAGTGGCCTTGACCAAGAAAGGTGCTAATCCCAAATCGGGGCCTCCTCAAGCAGAAGAAGCCTTCCAGTCCTTGAAAGCCGCTTTTGCCACCGCACCTGTACTTTCCAGACCGGACCCCACTAAGCCTTTTTCTCTGAAAGTGGATGCCTCCTCCGTGGGTGCCGGAGCCGTGCTCACCCAGAAGTCACCTAGAGGCAGGACCCTAACTTGTGGCTTTTTCTCCAAGACCTTCACCCCAGCCGAGAGAAACTACTTGATTGGTAACAGGGAGTTGCTGGCCATCAAATTGTCTCTTGAGGAGTGGAGACATCTTCTTGAGGGATCCATCTGGTGTCCATGTATACGGACCACAAAAATCTTTCCTATCGTCAGTCCGCACAGAGGCTCAATCCACGCCAGGCTCGTTGGTCCCTGTTCTTTGCTCGCTTCAATTTTGTGATCCATTTCCGTCCGGCAAGCAAGAACATGGTGACGATGGGTAACGAGACTACTCCCCAGCATATTATTCCACCCGAGCGATTGATTGCCTTTGCTCCTGTGGACCTACGCTCTCTTCCTCCTGGCAAGTCCTATGTGCCTCCTCGTCACCGCCTTCAAATCCTCAAGTGGGGTCATGCTTCCTTGTTTGCAGGTCACCCAGGAGCCCTGAAGACACTCCAGCTAATCACCCAAAGATATTGGTGGCCTTCCGTGGAGAGGGATGTCTCGGACTACGTCCAAGCTTGTGCGGTCTGCGCACGGGACAAGTCGCCTCGCCAGAAACCAGCTGGATTGCTCTTACCTCTCCCTGTTCCGGAGACCCCATGGTCCCACATCGCCATGGATTTCGTGACCGACCTTCCTCCTTCCCTTGGCATGACTGTCATTTGGGTGGTAGTGGACCGTTTTTCCAAGATGGCACACTTCGTACCACTACCTGGGCTGTCCTCTGTGCCACTACTGGCTAAGCAATTCTTCAAGCACATTTTCCGTCTGCATGGTTTACCCACGCATATTGTTTCTGATCGAGGTGTGCAGTTTGTTTCCAAATTCTGGAGGGCTCTTTGCGGTCAGCTCAAAGTGAAATTAGATTTCTCTTCCTCTCACCACCCCCAAACAGACGGTCAAGTAGAACGAGTGAATCAAGTCCTGGGAGATTATCTCCGACACTTTGTTTCTTCTCGCCACGACAACTGGTCAGATCTCCTTCCGTGGGCAGAGTTCTCTTACAATTACAAGAATTCCAGCGCTTCCAATAAATCTCCATTCTTTGTGGTCTACAGACGTCATCCTCTACCTCCTCTGCCCTTGTCTACCTCCACAGCAGTTCCCGCAGTACATGAGCTCATCCAGGACTTTTCCACCATTTGGCGTGAGACTCGTACTGCCCTTTTACAAGCCTCTGCCCGCATGAAGTCCCAAGCGGATAAAAAAAACGCAGAGCTCCTCCGGTTTTTTCCTCTGGAGACAGAGTGTGGCTCTCAGCCAAGTACGTTCGTTTTAGGGTCCCTAGCTACAAACTGGGTCCTCACTACTTGGGACCCTACAAGATTAAGAAGAGAATAAATCCTGTGGCTTATCAGCTCCATCTCCCTTCCTCCCTTAGGATCCCTAATTCGTTCCACGTCTCCCTCCTTAACCCTGCCATCTTTAACCGCTTCTCCCCTAAAATCACCACTCCCACTCCTGTGGCTGGCACATCTGATGTCTTCTCCGTCAAGGAGATTTTGGCTTCCAAAGTGGTTAGAGGAAGAAAATTATTTCTGGTCGACTGGGAGGGCTGCTCATCCTGAAGTTCTCCAGTACCAAAAAGAGGGGGAGACCAAAGGGGGGGGGGGATTGTTACGCTGAGCACTCCGGGCCCCCTGCTGGCCTCGGAGCGCTCACAGCGTGTGTCCCCAGGCAGCGCTCCGGCGTCTCGGTGTGTGCATCCCCACTCTCTAGGGCGCACGCGCGCCAGGACTCTTAGATTTAAAGGGCCAGTGCACCAGTGATTGGTGCCTGGCCCAAAGTGGTTATTAAGGGTTAAGGTTTGTGAGAGGCAGTGCTGGTTGGACTTAATTAGGCAGTCACCTGTGCACTACATATAAATACCTTCTCCTCCCACAGCCTCCTGCTGGATCTTTGTGCCTTGTGCAAGCAGTCCCTGTTGTTCCAGTGTTACCCTGCCTGTTGCCAGCCCGTTGCCCGTGACTACCGCCTTAGAACCTGTGCTGTCTGCCCTGACCATTGCTACGTCTGACTACGCTTCTGCCTATCCCTCCTGTACCGCGTCTATCTCAGCAACCAGAGGAGTTGAGTCGCTACTGGGTGGAACGACCTGGGGATTACCGCCGCAGCAAGACCATCCCGCTTTGCGGCGGTCTCTGGTGAAAACCAGTAATCTCTTAGACTCTGTTTCCCTGGTAAGGCCCACGCCATCTCTCCTCTGGTCCAGTGGATCCACCTCCTGCCATCTGACTGGACCGTGACAGTCAGTGTTAGTATGGTCAGTGTTAGTATGGTCAGTGTTAGTATGGTCAGCGTTAGTATGGTCGGCGTTAGTATGGTCGGCGTTAGTATGGTCGGCGTTAGTAAGGTCGGCGTTAGTAAGGTCGGCGTTAGTAAGGTCGGCGTTAGTAGGGTCGGCGTTAGTAGGGTCGGCCTTAGTAGGGTCGGCCTTAGTAGGGTCGGCCTTAGTAGGGTCGGCCTTAGTAGGGTCGGCCTTAGTAGGGTCGGCCTTAGTAGGGTCGGCCTTAGTAGGGTCGGCCTTAGTAGGGTCGGCCTTAGTAGGGTCGGCCTTAGTAGGGTCGGCCTTAGTAGGGTCGGCCCTAGTAGGGTCGGCCCTAGTAGGGTCGGCCTTAGTAGGGTCGGCCTTAGTAGGGTCGGCCTTAGTAAGGTCAGCCTTAGTAGGACTGGTGTTAGGAATACTGGGGGAGATTTATCAATACCTGTGCTGAGGAAAAATTGCCCAGTTGCCCATAGCAACCAATCAGATTGCTTCTTTCATTTTGCAGAGGCCTTGTTAAAAATTAAAGAAGCGATCTGATTGGTTGCTATGGGCAACTGGTCAAGTTTTCCTCTTCTCAGGTTTTGATGAATCTCCCCTACTGTGTGTGAGCATAGCCTGATAACGTATCCAAACAAATGCCCTCTCAGCCAATGGACAGAGCGCTCCGCCACCACTTGTTCGGATGATTTCCTGTCTGACCAGTCGCCCTCATCCAGCTTATCGATCATTGTCTTCCAACCTGTTCGCCTACACGCATTGCAGAACTACAACTCTCAGCATGCCTTTGGCTGTCTGGGCATGCTGGCAGTTGTAGTTTAGCAACAGCTGGAGGCACCTAGGTTGGGAAACACTGTTATAGATTGAGGCGGAAACTTCTGACCTGGAAATTTTCTGGGCAAAGCGAGGAAGTTAAATCCTAATGATTAACCCTTGAGGTGCCAGACTCATGAATTATTCAACCCTCCCCCACATGGGGCTGCTGATCACTGTAATGTTACCTCTGATCCTGTCCCTATCCCCTCAGCCGGCCCTATAGTATACAAAAAATCCAAATTAATGATTAGATGAGAACCGAGCACTGAACCTCGTGACCGGACACCGTGTGACTACAAAGAACCCCAATATAGGGTCAAGGAAGCAGCAGAACCCCAATGTAAGACCCCTGTCAGACAGAACCCCAATATAGGGTCAAGGAAGCAGCAGAACCCCCATGTAAGACCCCTGTCAGACAGAACCCTAATATAGGGTCAAGGAAGCACCAGAACCCCCATGTAAGACCCCTGTCAGACAGAACCCCAATATAGGGTCAAGGAAGCAGCAGAACCCCCATGTAAGACCCCTGTCAGACAGAACCCCAATATAGGGTCAAGGAAGCAGCAGAACCCCCATGTAAGACCCCTGTCAGACAGAACCCCAATATAGGGTCAAGGAAGCAGCAGAACCCCCATGTAAGACCCCTGTCAGACAGAACCCCAATATAGGGTCAAGGAAGCAGCAGAACCCCCATGTAAGACCCCTGTCAGACAGAATCCTAATATAGGGTCAAGGAAGCACCAGAACCCCCATGTAAGACCCCTGTCAGACAGAACCCCAATATAGGGTCAAGGAAGCAGCAGAACCCCCATGTAAGACCCCTGTCAGACAGAACCCCAATATAGGGTCAAGGAAGCAGCAGAACCCCCATGTAAGACCCCTGTCAGACAGAACCCCAATATAGGGTCAAGAAAGCAGCAGAAACCCAATGTAAGACCCCTGTCAGACAGAACCCCAATATAGGGTCAAGGAAGCAGCAGAACCCCCATGTAAGACCCCTGTCAGACAGAACCCCAATATAGGGTCAAGGAAGCAGCAGAACCCCCATGTAAGACCCCTGTCAGACAGAATCCCAATATAGGGTCAAGGAAGCAGCAGAACCCCAATGTAAAACCCCTGTCAGACAGAACCCCAATATAGGGTCAAGGAAGCACCAGAACCCCCATGTAAGACCCCTGTCAGACAGAACCCCAATATAGGGTCAAGGAAGTAGCAGAACCCCCATGTAAGACCCCTGTCAGACAGAACCCCAATATAGGGTCAAGGAAGCACCAGAACCCCCATGTAAGACCCCTGTCAGACAGAACCCCAATATAGGGTCAAGGAAGTAGCAGAACCCCCATGTAAGACCCCTGTCAGACAGAACCCCAATATAGGGTCAAGGAAGCACCAGAACCCCCATGTAAGACCCCTGTCAGACAGAACCCCAAAATAGGGTCAAGAAACCAGCAGAACCCCAATGTAAAACCCCTGTCAGACAGAACCCCAATATAGGGTCAAGGAAGCAGCAGAACCCCCATGTAAGACCCCTGTCAGACAGAACCCCAATATAGGGTCCAGCAAGCAGCAGAACCCCCATGTAAGACCCCTGTCAGACAGAACCCCAATGTAGGGTCAAGGAAGCAGAGGTATAGGCTGCTGTCTGCAAGGACTACATATCCCAGCAGACCCTGCCAGACAGAGCCCCAAATCTCAGTGGGATACACGGCAGGTAAGGGGTTACAGGATAAAACTATTATTTCTGTTCTTGATGCTGTGTTCATCTTGAGCGCAGCTCTGAAGCGGCAGAATTAATAATGCATCAAAATATCCATAAGTAATTATGTGGAGTATACAGAGCACAGACGCTTCTCCGTGATATCAGCCTGTGTTATATATGGTGTTACATAGGACTGCAGGTGACATCTACTACATTATCTGTACTCAGAGAGTTATCACTGTGTTATATATGGTGTTACATAGGACTGCAGGTGACATCTACTACATTATCTGTACTCAGAGAGTTATCACTGTGTTATCTGTGGTGTTACATAGGACTGCAGGTGACATCTATACATTATCTGTACTCAGAGAGTTATCACTGTTATCTGTGGTGTTACATAGGACTGCAGGTGACATCTACTACATTATCTGTACTCAGAGTTATCACTGTGTTATATATGGTGTTACATAGGACTGCAGGTGACATCTATACATTATCTGTACTCAGAGAGTTATCACTGTGTTATCTGTGGTGTTACATAGGACTGCAGGTCACATCTATACATTATCTGTACTCAGAGTTATCACTGTGTTATATATGGTGTTACATAGGACTGCAGGTGACATCTACTACATTATCTGTACTCAGAGAGTTATCACTGTGTTATCTGTGGTGTTACATAGGACTGCAGGTGACATCTATACATTATCTGTACTCAGAGAGTTATCACTGTTATCTGTGGTGTTACATAGGACTGCAGGTCACATCTATACATTATCTGTACTCAGAGAGTTATCACTGTGTTATTTCTGGTGTTACATAGGACTGCAGGTCACATCTACTACATTATCTGTACTCAGAGAGTTATCACTATGTTATCTGTGGTGTTACATAGGACTGCAGGTCACATCTATACATTATCTGTACTCAGAGAGTTATCACTGTGTTATCTGTGGTGTTACATAGGACTGCAGGTCACATCTATACATTATCTGTACTCAGAGAGTTATCACTGTTATCTGTGGTGTTACATAGGACTGCAGGTCACATCTATACATTATCTGTACTCAGAGAGATATCACTGTTATCTGTGGTGTTACATAGGACTGCAGGTCACATCTATACATTATCTGTACTCAGAGAGACATCACTGTGTTATCTGTGGTGTTACATAGGACTGCAGGTCACATCTATACATTATCTGTACTCAGAGAGTTATCACTGTGTTATCTGTGGTGTTACATAGGACTGCAGGACACATCTATACATTATCTGTACTCAGAGAGTTATCACTGTGTTATCTGTGGTGTTACATAGGACTGCAGGTCACATCTATACATTATCTGTACTCAGAGAGTTATCACTGTGTTATCTGTGATGTTACATAGGACTGCAGGTCACATCTATACATTATCTGTACTCAGAGAGCTATCACTGTTATCTGTGGTGTTACATAGGACTGCAGGTCACATCTATACATTATCTGTACTCAGAGAGTTATCACTGTTATCTGTGGTGTTACATAGGACTGCAGGTCCTACATTATCTGTACTCAGAGAGTTATCACTGTGTTATCTGTGGTGTTACATAGGACTGCAGGTCACATCTATACATTATCTGTACTCAGAGACTTATCACTGTTATCTGTGGTGTTACATAGGACTGCAGGTCACATCTATACATTATCTGTACTCAGAGAGTTATCACTGTTATCTGTGGTGTTACATAGGACTGCAGGTCACATCTATACATTATCTGTACTCAGAGTTATCATTGTGTTATCTGTGGTGTTACATAGGACTGCAGGTCACATCTATACATTATCTGTACTCAGAGAGTTATCACTGTTATCTGTGGTGTTACATAGGACTGCAGGTCACATCTATACATTATCTGTACTCAGAGAGTTATCACTGTGTTATCTGTGGTGTTACATAGGACTGCAGGTCACATCTATACATTATGTGTACTCAGAGAGTTATCACTGTTATCTGTGGTGTTACATAGGACTGCAGGTCACATCTATACATTATCTGTACTCAGAGAGATATCACTGTGTTATCTGTGGTGTTACATAGGACTGCAGGTCACATCTATACATTATCTGTACTCAGAGGGTTATCACTGTTATCTGTGGTGTTACATAGGACTGCAGGTCACATCTATACATTATCTGTACTCAGAGAGTTATCACTGTTATCTGTGGTGTTACATAGGACTGCAGGTCACATCTATACATTATCTGTACTCAGAGAGTTATCACTGTTATCTGTGGTGTTACATAGGACTGCAGGTCACATCTATACATTATCTGTACTCAGAGAGACATCACTGTGTTATCTGTGGTGTTACATAGGACTGCAGGTCACATCTATACATTATCTGTACTCAGAGTTATCACTGTTATCTGTGGTGTTACATGGGACTGCAGGTCTTATCTATACATTATCTGTACTCAGAGAGTTATCACTGTTATCTGTGGTGTTACATAGGACTGCAGGTGACATCTATACATTATCTGTACTCAGAGAGTTATCACTGTTATCTGTGGTGTTACATAGGACTGCAGGTCACATCTATACATTATCTGTACTCAGAGAGACATCACTGTGTTATCTGTGGTGTTACATAGGACTGCAGGTCACATCTATACATTATCTGTACTCAGAGAGATATCACTGTGTTATCTGTGGTGTTACATAGGACTGCAGGTCACATCTATACATTATCTGTACTCAGAGTTATCACTGTTATCTGTGGTGTTACATGGGACTGCAGGTCTTATCTATACATTATCTGTACTCAGAGAGTTATCACTGTTATCTGTGGTGTTACATAGGACTGCAGGTAACCCTGATACACTATAAGTGATCTGACATAGTCAGCTCTGCTACATAAGTTCCCAGTGGTTGTAAATGAAGAGAAATGGTTGAGCACTCACCTGTTGGAGCCGGGGCTGAGAGGTGAGGAGTGTAAAGTATCCAGGGGTCTCCAGTCCTCAGGTCCTGGTGTCCTCTCCGTCAACAAGGGCTGAAGACCTCCAAAAGGAAGACGAGTGACCCTCAATGTCCCGGACCCCGCACACTCTGCTCTGTATCTCTCTCTACAATGCTGCTCTGTATAACACTGAGATCTATGACAGCGCCTGGTGTGTACAGAGTCCTGACAGGAACTACTGGGACTCCTGTATACACCAAGACCCCATATACATACACTCATATATACTGCTACAAGTACCCCCTATATATATACACTCAAATATAACACTACAAAGACCCCTATATATACACTCATATATAATACTACAAGTACCCCCTATATATACACACTCATGTATACTACAAAGACCCCCTATATATACACTCATATATACTACTACAAGTACCCCCTATATATATACACTCAAATATAACACTACAAAGACCCCTATATATACACTCATATATAATACTACAAGTACCCCCTATATATACACTCATGTATACTACAAAGACCCCCTATATATACACACTCATATATACTACAAAGACCCCCTATATATATACACTCAAATATAACACTACAAAGACCCCTATATATACACTCATATATAATACTACAAAGACCCCCTATACTGATCTCCTGATATTACACTAAGCAGACCCCCTATATATACACTGATATATAACACTACACAGACCACTATACATGTCCCTATACAACACTATACTGACCCCATAAACCAACTACAGGCTGTATGACCCTATATACCAGCACAGTGACCTTGTATACCAGACCTATAGATCAGCTTCTTCTAGTAGGATCTCTACAGCTGTAATGTAACTGAGCTCAATCCTCCAGCATCATCCCCAGAGCACAGCCCCCCCCCCCTAAACTGATCCCCCTTCTCTATATCCTATCTGATCTGAGCCCCTTCTCTATATCCTATCTGCTCTGAGCCCCTTCTCTATATCCTATCTGATCTGAGCCCCTTCTCTATATCCTATCTGATCTGAGCCCCTTCTCTATATCCTATCTGATCTGAGCCCCTTCTCTATATCCTATCTGATCTGAGCCCCTTCTCTATATCCTATCTGAGCCCCTTCTCTATATCCTATCTGATCTGAGCCCCTTCTCTATATCCTATCTGATCTGAGCCCCTTCTCTATATCCTATCTGATCTGAGCCCCTTCTCTATATCCTATCTGATCTGAGCCCCTTCTCTATATCCTATCTGATCTGAGCCCCTTCTCTAAATCCTATCTGATCTGAGCCCCTTCTCTATATCCTATCCTATCTGATCTGAGCCCCTTCTCTATATCCTATCTGATCTGAGCCCCTTCTCTATATCCTATCTGATCTGAGCCCCTTCTCTATATCCTATCTGAGCCCCTTCTCTATATCCTATCTGCCCTGAGCCCCTTCTCTATATCCTATCTGATCTGAGCCCCTTCTCTATATCCTATATGCACTGAGCCCCTTCTCTATATCCTATCTGATCTGAGCCCCTTCTCTATATCCTATATGCACTGAGCCCCTTCTCTATATCCTATCTGATCTGAGCCCCTTCTCTATATCCTATCTGATCTGAGCCCCTTCTCTATATCCTATCTGATCTGAGCCCCTTCTCTATATCCTATCTGATCTGAGCCCCTTCTCTATATCCTATATGCACTGAGCCCCTTCTCTATATCCTATCTGATCTGAGCCCCTTCTCTATATCCTATCTGATCTGAGCCCCTTCTCTATATCCTATCTGATCTGAGCCCCTTCTCTATATCCTATCTGATCTGAGCCCCTTCTCTATATCCTATCTGATCTGAGCCCCTTCTCTATATCCTATCTGATCTGAGCCCCTTCTCTATATCCTATCTGATCTGAGCCCCTTCTCTATATCCTATCTGATCTGAGCCCCTTCTCTATATCCTATCTAATCTGAGCCCCTTCTCTATATCCTATCTAATCTGAGCCCCTTCTCTATATCCTATCTGATCTGAGCCCCTTCTCTATATCCTATCTGATCTGAGCCCCTTCTCTATATCCTATCTGATCTGAGCCCCTTCTCTATATCCTATCTGATCTGAGCCCCTTCTCTATATCCTATCTGATCTGAGCCCCTTCTCTATATCCTATCTGATCTGAGCCCCTTCTCTATATCCTATCTGCTCTGAGCCCCTTCTCTATATCCTATCTGCTCTGAGCCCCTTCTCTATATCCTATCTGCCCTGAGCCCCTTCTCTATATCCTATCTGCCCTGAGCCCCTTCTCTATATCCTATCTGCCCTGAGCCCCTTCTCTATATCCTATCTGCTCTGAGCCCCTTCTCTATATCCTATCTGCCCTGAGCCCCTTCTCTATATCCTATCTGCCCTGAGCCCCTTCTCTATATCCTATCTGATCTGAGCCCCTTCTCTATATCCTATCTGATCTGAGCCCCTTCTCTATATCCTATCTGATCTGATCCCCTTCTCTATATCCTATCTGATCTGAGCCCCTTCTCTATATCCTATCTGATCTGAGCCCCTTCTCTATATCCTATCTGATCTGAGCCCCTTCTCTATATCCTATCTGCTCTGAGCCCCTTCTCTATATCCTATCTGCCCTGAGCCCCTTCTCTATATCCTATCTGCCCTGAGCCCCTTCTCTATATCCTATCTGATCTGAGCCCCTTCTCTATATCCTATCTGCTCTGAGCCCCTTCTCTATATCCTATCTGCCCTGAGCCCCTTCTCTATATCCTACATGCACTGAGCCCCTTCTCTATATCCTATCTGATCTGAGCCCCTTCTCTATATCCTATCTGCTCTGAGCCCCTTCTCTATATCCTATCTGATCTGATCCCCTTCTCTATGTCCTATCTGATCTGAGCCCCTTCTCTATATCCTATCTGCTCTGAGCCCCTTCTCTATATCCTATCTGATCTGAGCCCCTTCTCTATATCCTATCTGCTCTGAGCCCCTTCTCTATATCCTATCTGATCTGAGCCCCTTCTCTATATCCTATCTGCTCTGAGCCCCTTCTCTATATCCTATCTGATCTGAGCCCCTTCTCTATATCCTATCTGCTCTGAGCCCCTTCTCTATATCCTATCTGATCTGAGCCCCTTCTCTATATCCTATCTGCTCTGAGCCCCTTCTCTATATCCTATCTGCTCTGAGCCCCTTCTCTATATCCTATCTGATCTGAGCCCCTTCTCTATATCCTATCTGATCTGAGCCCCTTCTCTATATCCTATCTGATCTGAGCCCCTTCTCTATATCCTATCTGATCTGAGCCCCTTCTCTATATCCTATCTGATCTGAGCCCCTTCTCTATATCCTATCTGATCTCAGCCCCTTCTCTATATCCTATCTGATCTGAGCCCCTTCTCTATATCCTATCTGATCTGAGCCCCTTCTCTATATCCTATCTGATCTCAGCCCCTTCTCTATATCCTATCTGATCTCAGCCCCTTCTCTATATCCTATCTGATCTCAGCCCCTTCTCTATATCCTATCTGATCTCAGCCCCTTCTCTATATCCTATCTGATCTCAGCCCCTTCTCTATATCCTATCTGATCTCAGCCCCTTCTCTATATCCTATCTGATCTCAGCCCCTTCTCTATATCCTATCTGATCTCAGCCCCTTCTCTATATCCTATCTGATCTCAGCCCCTTCTCTATATCCTATCTGATCTCAGCCCCTTCTCTATATCCTATCTGATCTCAGCCCCTTCTCTATATCCTATCTGATCTCAGCCCCTTCTCTATATCCTATCTGATCTCAGCCCCTTCTCTATATCCTATCTGATCTCAGCCCCTTCTCTATATCCTATCTGATCCCCTTCTCTATATCCTATCTGATCCCCTTCTCTATATCCTAACTGATCTGATCCCCTTCTCTATATCCTATCTGATCTGATCCCCTTCTCTATATCCTATCTGATCTGAGCCCCTTCTCTATATCCTATCTGATCTGAGCCCCTTCTCTATATCCTTTCTGCTCTGAGCCCCTTCTCTATATCCTATCTGCTCTGAGCCCCTTCTCTATATCCTATCTGCTCTGAGCCCCTTCTCTATATCCTATCTGCTCTGAGCCCCTTCTCTATATCCTATCTGCCCTGAGCCCCTTCTCTATATCCTATCTGATCTGAGCCCCTTCTCTATATCCTATCTGAGGCCCTTCTCTATATCCTATCTGATCTGAGCCCCTTCTCTATATCCTATCTGAGCCCCTTCTCTATATCCTATCTGATCTGAGCCCCTTCTCTATATCCTATCTGATCTGATCCCCTTCTCTATATCCTATCTGATCTGAGCCCCTTCTCTATATCCTATCTGATCTGACCCCCTTCTCTATATCCTATCTGATCTGAGCCCCTTCTCTATATCCTATCTGCCTCCGCCCTGTCTTTTGCCCCTGTCTGCAGCCCCTCTATTCCTCCAGGAACACTCTTCTGCCTGCAGCTTCCAGGGTTCAGCATGTACTGGTGGGGGATGATGTCTCCAGGCTCAGCTTCTTTTCTCCAGCTCCTTCTGCAGCAGAACTCCATCCACACAGCACAGGAGCTCAGGCTGAGGGGTGTAGTACTGCGTGCAGACACTGGGGGCATCTGCCAGAAAGTCAACTCACATTGTCTGTTTTTAAATAATTTATTTGCAAATTCTGGTGGAAAATATGTATTTGGTCAATAACAAAACCTCATCTCAATACTTTGTTATATCCCCTTTTTTGGCAATGACAGAGGTCACATGTTTTCTGTCTTCACAACGTTTTCACACACTGTTGCTACTATTTTGGTCCATTCCTCCATGCAGATCTCCTCTAGAGCAGTGATGTTTTGGGGCTGTCGCTGTGCAACACGGACTTTCAACTCCAGCCAAAGGTTTTCTATGGGGTTGAGATCTGGAGACTGGCTAGGCCACTCCAGGACCTTTGAAATGCTTCTTACGAAGCCACTCCTTCATTGCCTGGGCGGTGTGTTTGGGATCATTGTCATGCTGAAAGACCCAGCCACGTTTCATCTTCAATGCCCTTGCTGATGGAAGGAGGTTTTCACTCAAAATCTCACAATACATGGCCCCATTCATTCTTTCCTTTACACAAATCAGTTGTCCTGGACCCTTAGCAGAAAAACAGCCCCAACGCATGATGTTTCCACCCCCATGCTTCACAGTAGGTATGATGTTCTTTGGAAGCATCTCAGCATTCTTTCTCCTCCAAACACGACAAGTTGAGTTTTTACCAAAAAGTTTAACTTTGGTTTCATCTGACCATATGACATTCTCCCAATACTCTTCTGGATCATCCAAATGCTCTCTAGCAAACTTCAGACGGGCCCCGACATGTACTGGCTTAAGCAGAGGAACATGTCTGGCAATGCATGATTTGAGTCCCTGGCGGTGTAGTGTGTTACCGATGGTAGCCTTTGTTACTTTGGTCTCAGCTCTCTGCAGGTCATTCACTAGGTCCCCCGTGTGGTTCTGGGATTTTTGCTCACCGTTTTGTGATCATTTTGGCACCACGGGGTGAGATCTTTTGTGGAGCCCCAGATCGGGGGAGATTATCAGTGGTCTTGTATGTCTTCCATTTTCTAATAATTGCTCCCACAGTTGATTTCTTCACACCAAGCTGCTTGCCTATTGCAGATTCAGTCTTCCCAGCCTGGTGCAGGTCTACAATTTTGTTTCTGGTGTCCTTCGACAGCTCTTTGGTCTTGGCCATAGTGGAGTTTGGAGTGTGACTGTTTGAGGTTGTAGACAGGTGTCTTTTATACTGATAACAAGTTCAAACAGGAGCCATTAATACAGGTAATGAGTGGAGGACAGAGGAGACTCTTAAAGAAGAAGTTACAGGTCTGTGAGAGACAGAAATCTTCTTGTTTGTAGGTGACCAAATACTTATTTTCCACCATAATTTGCAAATAAATTATTTAATAATCAGACAATGTGATTTTATGGATTTTTTTGGATTTACGGATTTTTTATGGATTTTATGTATTTAGTCAGACACAATTGGTGGCTGACTAAATACTTTTTTGCCCCACTGTTTATTATGTTTAATAGAGAGAGAACCTGTCATGTAATAATAATAATAATACCATTATATATAATGTGTAATAGAGAGAGAACCCGTCATGTTCTGTGTAATAGTGAGAGAACCCGTCATGTTCTGTGTAATAGTGAGAGAACCCGTCATGTTCTGTGTAATAGAGAGAGAACCCGTCATGTTCTGTGTAATAGAGAGAGAACCCGTCACGTTCTGTGTAATAGAGAGAGAACCCGTCACGTTCTGTGTAATAGAGAGAGAACCCGTCACGTTCTGTGTAATAGAGAGAGAACCCATCACGTTCTGTGTAATAGAGAGAGAACCCGTCACGTTCTGTGTAATAGAGAGAGAACCCGTCACGTTCTGTGTAATAGAGAGAGAACCCGTCACGTTCTGTGTAATAGACAGAGAACCCGTCACGTTCTGTGTAATAGACAGAGAACCTGTCATGTAATAATAATAATACCATTATATATAATGTGTAATAGAGAGAGAACCCGTCATGTTCTGTGTAATAGAGAGAACCCGTCATGTTCTGTGTAATAGAGAGAACCCGTCATGTTCTGTGTAATAGAGAGAACCCGTCATGTTCTGTGTAATAGAGAGAGAACCCGTCACGTTCTGTGTAATAGAGAGAGAACCCGTCACGTCCTGTGTATTAGTGAGAGAACCCGTCATGTTCTGTGTAATAGTGAGAGAACCTGTCATGTCCTGTGTATTAGTGAGAGAACCCGTCATGTCCTGTGTAATAGAGAGAGAACCCGTCATGTCCTGTGTAATAGAGAGAGAACCCGTCACGTTCTGTGTAATAGAGAGAACCCGTCACGTTCTGTGTAATAGAGAGAGAACCCGTCACGTTCTGTGTAATAGAGAGAGAACCCGTCACGTTCCGTGCAATAGAGAGAACCCGTCACGTTCTGTGCAATAGAGAGAGAACCCGTCACGTTCTGTGTAATAGAGAGAGAACCCCTCACGTTTTGTGTAAGAGAGAACCTGTCATGTTCCGTGCAATAGAGAGAGAACCCGTCACGTTCTGTGTAATAGAGAGAGAACCCGTCACGTTCTGTGTAATAGAGAGAGAACCCGTCATGTTCCGTGCAATAGAGAACCCGTCACGTTCTGTGTAATAGAGAGAGAACCCGTCACGTTCTGTGTAATAGAGAGAGAACCCGTCATGTTCCGTGCAATAGAGAACCCGTCACGTTCTGTGTAATAGAGAGAACCCGTCATGTTCCGTGCAATAGAGAGAGAACCCGTCATGTTCCGTGTAATAGAGAGAGAACCCATCACGTTCTGTGTAATAGAGAGAGAACCCGTCACGTTCTGTGTAATAGAGAGAGAACCCGTCACGTTCTGTGTAATAGAGAGAGAACCCGTCACGTTCTGTGTAATAGAGAGAGAACCCGTCACGTTCTGTGTAATAGAGAGAGAACCCGTCACGTTCTGTGTAATAGAGAGAGAACCCGTCACGTTCTGTGTAATAGAGAGAGAACCCGTCACGTTCTGTGCAATAGAGAGAACCCGTCACGTTCTGTGCAATAGAGAGAGAACCCGTCACGTTCTGTGTAATAGAGAGAGAACCCGTCACGTTCTGTGTAATAGAGAGAGAACCCGTCACGTTCTGTGTAATAGAGAGAGAACCCGTCACGTTCCGTGCAATAGAGAGAACCCGTCACGTTCTGTGCAATAGAGAGAGAACCCATCACGTTCTGTGTAATAGAGAGAGAACCCGTCACGTTCCGTGCAATAGAGAGAGAACCCCTCACGTTTTGTGTAATAGAGAGAACCCGTCATGTCCTGTGTAATAGAGAGAGAACCCGTCACGTTCTGTGTAATAGAGAGAGAACCTGTCACGTTCTGTGTAATAGAGAGAGAAACCGTCACGTTCTGTGTAATAGAGAGAGAACCCGTCATGTTCCGTGCAATAGAGAACCCGTCACGTTCTGTGTAATAGAGAGAGAACCCATCATGTTCCGTGCAATAGAGAGAGAACCCCTCACGTTCTGTGTAATAGAGAGAGAACCCGTCACGTTCTGTGTAATAGAGAGAGAACCCGTCATGTTCCGTGCAATAGAGAGAACCCCTCACGTTTTGTGTAATAGAGAGAACCCGTCATGTCCTGTGTAATAGAGAGAGAACCTGTCATGTTCCGTGCAATAGAGAGAGAACCCGTCACGTTCTGTGTAATAGAGAGAGAACCCGTCACGTTCTGTGTAATAGAGAGAGAACCCGTCATGTTCCGTGCAATAGAGAACCCGTCACGTTCTGTGTAATAGAGAGAGAACCCGTCATGTTCCGTGCAATAGAGAGAGAACCCGTCACGTTCTGTGTAATAGAGAGAGAACCCGTCACGTTCTGTGTAATAGAGAGAGAACCCGTCACGTTCTGTGTAATAGAGAGAGAACCCGTCATGTTCCGTGCAATAGAGAACCCGTCACGTTCTGTGTAATAGAGAGAACCCGTCATGTTCCGTGCAATAGAGAGAGAACCCGTCACGTTCTGTGTAATAGAGAGAGAACCCGTCACGTTCTGTGTAATAGAGAGAGAACCCGTCACGTTCTGTGTAATAGAGAGAGAACCCGTCACGTTCTGTGTAATAGACAGAGAACCCGTCACGTTCTGTGTAATAGACAGAGAACCCGTCACGTTCTGTGTAATAGACAGAGAACCCGTCACGTTCTGTGTAATAGACAGAGAACCCGTCACGTTCTGTGTAATAGACAGAGAACCCCTCACGTTCTGTGTAATAGAGAGAGAACCCGTCATGTTCCGTGCAATAGAGAGAGAACCCGTCACGTTCTGTGTAATAGAGAGAGAACCCGTCACGTCCTGTGTAATAGAGAGAGAACCCGTCACGTTCTGTGTAATAGAGAGAGAACCCGTCACGTTCTGTGTAATAGAGAGAGAACCCGTCATGTTCCGTGCAATAGAGAACCCGTCACGTTCTGTTCTGACTGTTTTCATTTCATTAATCGTTTTACTCATTTCAGTTATTTCATGTTTACAAAATACAAAGTAACATAAACTGTGAGCGAATGGACAAATTCACAGATATTATGTATAAACCTGTAGTGAATTGTTCACAAAAACAGAAAAAACAGGACGTTTTTTTTGTTTTTGTTGCAACTTAACCCTTTTTTTTCCCCAATTTTGATGTTTTGCCTTACATTTGCCCACAACTTTTTATGAAGGCATTTTAATTTTACTTTATGTTAATTTTATTTTTACCATATAATTCTGAGGCCATTCTAAATATATTCTAGTGACACAATTCCAAATCTGGCTGATTTTTGTTTTGTTGACTATACAAAGCAAATATAATCTGTGCTGTGCAATGATTTTGCCCCCTATAACTTTTTGTTATTTTTCTAGGGTGAGGACGGGTTTCTTTGTGTGTGTTTTTTTGTATTTATGTCTGTGACCACATTAAATCAGGAATGTGAAATATGAATAGTTGGGAGACAACTTCGCCTTCGACAATATCAAATACACTGCTCAAAAATTAAATAAAGGGAACAATTAAACACCACAATGTAACTCCAAGTCACTGACACTTGTATGAAATCCCACTGTCCACTCAGGAAGAACACTGATTGACAATCAATTTCACATGGAACAGACAACACGTGGAAATTATAGGCAATTAGCAAGACACCCCCAATAAAGGAGTGGTTCTGCAGGTGGTGACCACAGACCACTTCTCAGTTCTTATGCTTCCTGGCTGATGTTTTGGTCACTTTTGAATGCTGGCGGTGCTTTCACTCTAGTGGTAGAATGAGACGGAGTCTACAACCCACACAAGTGGCTCAGATAGTGCAGCTCATCCAGGATGGCACATCAATGCGAGCTGTGGCAAGAAGGTTTGCTGTGTCTGTCAGCGTAGTGTCCAGAGCATGGAGGCGCTACCAGGAGATAGGCCAGTACATCAGGAGACATGGAGGAGGCCGTAGGAGGGCAACAACCCAGCAGCAGGACCGCTACCTCCACCTATGGGCAAGGAGGAGCAGGAGGAGCACTGCCAGAGCCCTGCAAAATGACTTCCAGCAGGCCACAAATGTGCATGTGTCCACTCAAACGGTCAGAAACAGACTCCATGAGGGTGGTATGAGGGCCCGACGTCCACAGGTGGGGGTTGTGCTTACAGCCCAACACCATGCAGGACGTTTGGCATTTGCCAGAGAACACCAAGATTTGCAAATTCACCACTGGCGCCCTGTGCTCTTCACAGAGGAAAGCAGGTTCACACTGAGCACATGTGACAGATGTGACAGAGTCTAGAGACGCCGTGGAGAACGTTCTGCTGCCTGCAACATCCTCCAGCATGACCGGTTTGGCAGTGGGTCAGTAGTAATGGTGTGGGGTGGCATTTATTTGGGGGGCCAGACAGCCCTCCATCTGCTTGCCAGAGGTAGCCTGACTGCCATTAGGTCCCGAGATGAGATCCTCAGACCCCTTGTGAGACCATATGCTGGTGCGGTTGGGTTCCTGCTAATACAAGACAATGCTGGACCTCATGTGGCTGGAGTGTGTCAGCAGTTCCTACAAGAAGAAGGCATTGATGCTATGGACTGGCCGCCCGTTCCCCTGAATCCGATTGAGCACATCTGGGACGTCTCGCTCCATCCACCACAGACTGTCCAGGAGTTGGCGGATGCTTTAGTCCAGGTCTGGGAGGACATCCCTCAAGAGACCATCCCCCACCTCATCAGGATCATGCCCAGGCGTTGTAGGGAGGTCATACGGGCACGTGGAGGCCACACACACTACTGAGCCTCATTGGGACTTGTATTAAGGACATTACATAAAGTTGGATCAGCCTGTAGTGGGGTTTTCCACTGTGATTTTGAGTGTGACTCCATATCCAGACCTCCAGGGGTTGATACATTTCATTTCCATTGATAATTTTTGGTGATTTTGTTGTCAGCGAATTCAGCTATGTAAAGAGGAAAGGATTTCATACTATTAGTTCATTCAGATGTAGGATGTGTTAGTGTTACCTTTATTTTTTTGAGCAGTGGATTTGTTGTTGTTTTTTTTCTTTTTTTATCATGAGATTTATTTTTTTATTTTTCATTCCTGGTGGTGTAAGGTAGTAAAAAGATCAATGCGTTAAAGGGGAACTACGTAAATGACATTTTATCGCCTCTCCCCAGGATAAGGGATACATGTCTTATCAGGGGGGCTGACGCCCCAGTGTTCTGAAGCTTGTGTATTTCCTGCTCTCCCATAGAGATACATGGAGGGGGCTTGTCGACCACCGCTTTGTGCATTAGATGAGCCAAGTTGGAAATCCCCCCCCCCCCCCCCTTTCATCAGACACTTTTTTTCCTATCCTGTGGATAGGGGATAAGATTTAATGTACCAGAGTTCTCCTTTAATGACTCATGGAGTAGGATAGTTATTGAGTAGTGTTGCTCGCGAATATTCGCAATTCGAATATTATTCGCGAATATCGCATATTCGCGAATATAGCGCTATATATTCGTAATTACGAATATTTGTTTTTTTTTCTTCACAGTACACATCACAGTGATCATCCCTCTCTGCTTCCAGCTTGTGTGGTGTAAAGAAGGCTGTAATACTACTGTGTGAGACTGGCGCGCGGAAATTCGCATATGCGAAAAGTAACATATGCTAATTTTCGCATATGCGAATTTTCGCGTATGCTAATGTTGTATATGCTAATATTCACATATGTTAATTTTCGCATACGCGAATTTGCGCATATGCGAAAATAAAACGAGAATATAACGAATATGCGAATATTCGCGAATATATGACGAATATTCGCCCATATATTCGCGAATTCGAATATGGCCTATGCCTTTCAACACTATTATTGAGTTAATGTCTGCATCCCTGGTTGTCTAGGGCATTTAATGGGTTAATGTGTATATCAATCATAGGCTAGGACACTTAAGGAGCTGGTGGCCTAGGGCAATAAATGTGTCCATGACTGTATGTCTAGTGGTCTAAAGCAATCAGGGAATTATTGTTTAAATTACTAGTAACATAAGGCAGTGAAAGGGTTAATCACTTACTAAGTAGACCCACCGACAGCTCACCTCCGCCACCTGCACCTGTGCGCGGGTCTCATCACCACGTGTATGCACCAAACGAAGAAAGACGGTCCAGCCCAAGGTTGCAGGTAAAAGCAGTTACTTTCTTTATTGGGTAGTATTCAGACAGGACAACAGCCGACGCGTTTTGGACCTACACCCGGTCCTTAGTCATGGCATTAATGTTTTTTTTTTTTTTTTTTTTTTTTTTTTTTTTATGTATCCCTGGTGGTCTAGGGCTAAAAATGGGTTAACATTTTTATCCCAGATAGTCTAGCGCAGAGAATGGGTTAACGTGTATATCTCTGGTCGTGTAAACAAATTTGTGTTACAGGAAGCTGAACACTGACCATTCAGCTCCTTGATTTGCTACCTTTACATCTGCGGAGGATTTGGAGAACAGCAGAGATCAGAAATCCCTTGCACAGAAACCCTGGTTAATGTATATATCCCTAGTGGTGTAAACAAATTTTGTGTTACAGGAAGCTGAACACTGACCGTTCAGTTCCTTTTTTGCTCCTTGCACACTTCTGTACCTTTATGTCTATGTGGGGGATTTGGAGAACAACAGAGCTCAGAAATCCGTTGCACATAAACCCTGGTAAATGTGTATATTCCTAGTGATGTAAACAAATTTATGGTACAGGAAGCTGAACACTGACCATTCAGCTCCTTGATTTGCTACCTTTATGTCTATGTGGAGGATTTGGAGAACAACAGAGCTCAGAAATCCGTCGCACATAAACCCTGGTTAATGCGTGTAATCCTAGTGGTGTAAACAACTTTATGATACAGGAAGCTGAATACTGAGCAGTCTGCTCCTTGTTTTGCTACCTTTATGTCTATGCGGAGGATTTGGAGAACAACAGAGCTCAGAAATCCCTTGCACAGAAACTCTGGTTAATGTATATATCCCTAGTGGTGTAAACAAATTTGTTTTACAGGAAGCTGAACACTGGTTGTTCAGCTCCTTGTTTGCTCCATGTTTTGCTACCTTTATGTCTATGCGGGGGATGTGGGGAACAACAGAGCTCAGAAATCCGTCGCACATAAACCCTGGTAAATGTGTTTATTCCTAGTGATGTAAACAAATTAATGGTACAGGAAGCTGAACACTGACCATTCAGCTCCTTGATTTGCTACCTTTATGTCTATGCGCGGGATTTGGAGAACAACAGAGCTCAGAAATCTGTCGCACATAAACCCTGGTTAATGCGTGTAACCCTAGTGATGTAAACAACTTTATGATACAGGAAGCTGAACACTGAGCAGTCTGCTCCTTGTTTTGCTACCTTTATGTCTATGCGGAGGATTTGGAGAATAATAGAGCTCAGAAATCAGTCGTACAGAGACCCTGGTTAATGAGTATATCTCTAGTGGTGTAAACAAATTTGTGTTACAGGAAGCTGAACACTGGTTGTTCAGCTCCTTGTTTGCTCCATGTTTTGCTACCTTTATGTCTATGCAGGGGATTTGGAGAAGAACAGAAATCATAAACCCTGGTAAATGTGTTTATTCCTAGTGATGTAAACAAATTTATGGTACAGGAAGCTGAACACTGACCATTCAGCTCCTTGTTTTGCTACCTTTATGTCTATGCGGGGGATTTGGAGAAGAACAGAGATCAGAAATCCATTGCACAGAAACCCTGTCACATTGCACAGATGCTGGTTGTGAGTGTTCGCTGCAGGTGGAGCTCCCCTTTATATTGAGACCCCTTTCTGTGCAGGTGACTCCGCAGCTCCTAATGGTTTGTGACAGGCGATGAGTTAATCTCCGGGCGTTTGTCTGGTCTCTGCTGAGTCTGCGGATCTGGAGGGAAGCGCTCGCTGTAGTCACAGGTAGGAGTGAAACCTGAGTTGTGTGAGAACAGCGCGGCCCATGTCTGCTGAGTGGGGAGAGCCGGTGACATCACAGTCACCCCCCCCCCCCCCCCCACCCTGTAAATGTGGCTGCACCCTGCCAAATCCTTATCCTGGGCCTAGTCCCGCTCACACAGCTGCAGGATGTACAATGTGTCAAAGTGGATTTAAAAAAAAAAAATCTAGGGCACAGGGGGAACTAAAAACCCCAATACTTCTCACAGCTGAGGGTTTGTTACAATTATATCCAGTCTATGGAATCGTCTGTGACTTGTTTGCTACAATGTATCGGTCCAGGCTGATTTGCTCACCAAGGATTACCTAGACCAGTGCACCCCCAGCTTTTCAAAACTACAACTCCCAGCATGCCCGGACAGCCGTTGGCTGTCCGGGCATGATGGGAGTTGTAGTTTTGCAACAGCTGGAGGCAACCTGGTTGGGAAACACTGACCAGGAAAAAAAAACTTTTTTATATATATCAACTGGCTCCAGAAAGTTAAACAGATTTGTAAATTACTTCTATTAAAAAAAAATCTTAATCCTTTCAGTACTTAGGAGCTTCTGAAGTTAAGGTTGTTCTTTTCTGTCTAAGTCCTCTCTGATGACACGTGTCTCGGGAAACGCCCAGTTTAGAAGAGGTTTGCTATGGGGATTTGCTTCTAAACTGGGCGTTTCCCGAGACACGTGTCATCAGAGAGGATTTAGACAGAAAAGAACAACTCAACTTCAGAAGCTCATAAGTACTGAAAGGATTAAGATTTTTTAATAGAAGTAATTTACAAATCTGTTTAACTTTCAGGAGCCAGTTGATATATAAAAAAAGTTTTTTCCTGGATAACCCCTTTAAAAAAAAAAAAAAAAACTTCTGTGAAAAACCTTTACAGACCGGACACTTCTCACAGCTGAGGGTTTGTTACAATTATATCCATTCTATGGAATTATTTGTGACTTGTTTGCTACAATGTATTAGAGACTTGCTACAATGTATCGGTCCGGGCTGATTTGCTCACAAAGGATTACCTAGACCAGTGCGCCCAGACCCAGCGCACCCCCAGCTTTTCAAAACTACAACTCCCAGCATGCCCGGACAGCCAACGGCTGTCCGGGCATGCTGGGAATTGTAGTTTTGCAACAGCTGGAGGCAACATGGTTGGGAAACACTGGCCTGGACTTAAAAAAAAAAAAAAAAAAAAAAACTTATGTGAAAAACCTTTACAGACCGGACACTTCTCACAGCTGAGGGTTTGTTACAATTCTATCCATTCTATGGAATTATTTGTGAGTTGTTTGCTACAATGTATCAGTCCAGGCTGATTTGCTCACAAGGGATTACCTAGACCAGTATTTCTCAACCAGGGTGCCTCCAGCTGTTGCAAAACTACAACTCCCAGCATGCCCAGACAGCCGAAGGTATGGGGTCTAGGAGGCTCCCACAATGCACCAGCTGTCCGGGCATGCTGGGAGTTGTAGTTTCACAACAGCTGGAGGCACACTGGTTGGGAAACACTGGCCTGGACTTTAAAAAAAAAAAATCTTCTGTGAAAAACCTTTACAGACCTGACACTTCTTACAGCTGAGGGTTTGTTACAATTGCATCCAGCCTTGTGGAATCCTCTGTGAGTTGTTTGCTACAATGCATTAGAGACTTTCTACAATGTATCAAAGAATGGCCCAGACCATTGTTTCCCAACCAGGGTGCCTTCAGCTGTTGCAATACTACAACTCCCAGCATGCCCGCACAGCCGAAGGTATGGGGTCTAGGAGGCTCTCACAATGCACCAGCAGAACTATGAATGCAGCTCCGGATGTGGCTGGAGTCTATGCCTGGAGTTCAGTGCTTTGCTATGTAAGGATACGTTCACACGCGCTGATTTTTTTTTTTAGCGGGTTTTCCACTGCGTATTTGAAAGTGGACGGGCTCTTCTTGGCTTTCCGCCGCAGATTTTCTGCGGTGGAATTTACGCTGCGGAAAATCCGCCACAGTCCCTACTAACATCAATGGGGCTTGCGGTGGATTTTCCAGTGTACATTCCGCCGCGGAAAATCGGCTGCGGACGTTCACACGCGCTGGTTTTTTAGCGGGTTTTTCCGCTGCGTATTTGAAAGTGGGCGGGCTCTTCTCGGCTGTCCGCTGCCGATGCGGAATGTACACTGGGGAAAATCTGCCGCAAGCCCCATTGAAGTCAGTAGGGACTGTGGTGGATTTTCCGCAGCGTAAATTCCGCCGCAGAAAATCTGCGGCTGACAGCCGATGAAGAGCCCGCTCACTTTCAAATACGCAGCGGAAAACCCGCTAAAAAATCTGTGCGTGTGAACGTACCCTAAAGCAATGGATTTGCCCTTAAAGGTTTGCATCCCAAACTAAACATCGGAATATTCATGGATACGTGCGGCGGTCACATGACCATTCTCCGCGCCCCATGACCGGTGTCCACTCCTCTTCGCGTCACGTTTTCTTTTGGCCCGTGTGAATCCTGCAGTATGCGAGGCTTTCTCAGTGCATTCTCTGCATTGCTCCTGCCTGGGCTTCGGGTGGGGAATTCCACGTCTCGCTGTTTACGATACGCGAAAGCGATGAGCTCGGCGTAATTTCGTTTTTTCTTGTCGATCCACGCTTTCTTATCTCTTGTTTTCTCTGTGAATGAGGCCGGAGATGGCGATTACCATCGCGGGCGACATGAATGAGCTGCTCTCTCCTATCCGCTCCATCTCTGGCCCCTATGGGGTGGACTGAGCGGAACCAAAATATCATCGCGATTTCGACGCTTCTCTCCCCCGCTGGAAAAATACTAGCACCTGATGGGGCATGGAATACGGCTGGTGCCAGAAAGTTAAACAGATTTGTAAATTACTTCGATTAAAAAAAAAAAAAAAAAAATCTTAATCCTTCCAGTACTTATCAGCTGCTGTATGCTCCAGAGGAAGATGTGAAGTTCTTTCCCATCTGACCACAGTGCTCTCTGCTGACACCTCTGTCCATGTCAGGATACTGTCCAGAGCAGGATAGGTTTGCTATGGGGATTTGCTCCTACTCTGGACAGTTCCTGACATGGACAGAGGTGTCACCAGAGAGCAGACGGGGAAAAAAAACTACACAACTTCCTCTTGAACATACAGCAGCTGATAAGTACTGGAAGGATTAAGATTTTTAATAGAAGTAATTTACAAATCTGTTTAACTTTCTGGAAAGAAAATAGTTTTCCACTGGAGTACCACTGGAGTAGTTTTCCACTGGAGTGCAAGTTATTTGGGGTGGTCGTCAAGTTCTGGCTTCCTGGCTGGTGCAAAACTACAACCTCCAGCATGCCCTGACAGCCTCCGGCTGTCAGGGCATGCTGGAGGTTGTAGTTTTGCAACACCTGGAGAACCGCTAACGCATACAGGCCAAAGAGAGAAATTCTGAGCCCCAATGCCAAATCTATAACAGGACCCCCAACTACTCTTCAATTATAGTACAGGCCTCCTCATTGGCTCCTTCAAGCTACTTGGGCCCCTCTGCACCCCTATAGTAATGCCCCTGATCCCCTTTCCTGCAGAACTCTAGACCCCTTTACTTTACACCCCTTTCTATTGGCCTATGTGTACAATGCAAAAGATACAACTCAGGATCGAAGAATCCGCAGTGACATCTAGTGGACAATGTGTAAACTGCACATACAAACTTGGAAATTTAAAGGGGTATTCCGGGATTTTTTTTTCTTCATTTGTCTATGCTACAGGGGCTGTAAAGTTAGTGTAGTTCCTAAAATATAGTGTCTTTACCTGTGTGTGACGGTTTTCTCACAATTCTTATGTGATTTTCCTCCCGATATTTATTTTTTTAACAGAATACAAAATGACTGTCTCGGATTTTTCCCAGCTTACAATGCGGTCGAGACCTGACATCACTAGTCAGCTGATGACAGGGAGCCTGTCTGCTTCAATGGGGGGGAGAGAGCAATCTGCAAGTAATGCAACAGCTGGAGGCACCCTGATTGAAAACCACAGGTCTGCAGCTCATTTATGTTTCAATGGGTGGGGGGTGGCTGATGTGTGGGAAGGAGGAAAATGGTATCATGGGATTTGTAGGCAAACGTGAAAACTGAAAACGGGAAATACCAGTTCACATAAAGCTAGCCCCAGTGTTCTGGTAATCTCACAGCATAGCCATTTAGCCCAAGACAAGCGCAGATCCTTCCTAAGCATGTCCATTGCTGCCTGCCAGGGACATTCTAAAATCACCTTATGGTGGAGGAGAACCCCTTTAAAAATGGAAATTGATTTTTAATTGGGGGGAGATTAATTCTAGTAATATTTCTTTTCATTTGCGCAGTTTTACTGCCAGGGTTTCCATCTCGAAGGGGGGGTTCACACCACGATTTTGCTCTACGGTTACATAAAAAAAAAATCCACGTATGCAACCGTACAGAAAACCGTGCCCATAGACTTCCCATTCAAAACCGTACGCATCAAACCATACGTTCTTTACTGGTGGCCTACCACGGTTTTTGGTCCGGCTGAAAAACCGTACTAAACCGTATACTTTTTTTTTTAACATGGGAGTCAATGGGAACCGTACAGAACCGTATGTTTGTACAGTTCCATCCGGTTTTCACCATACGGTTTTGGACTTTCCACAGTTTTTTTTTTTTCTTGAAATTTCAATCAAACAAGTGAAACTTTATTCATAATGGAGTGAAAAGTTCAAAACGTATACTTTTTTTTCCCTTAAAAAACTGATGCAACCGGACATCATTTATCAAACCGTATTTGGATACACGTTTTGATACAGTTTAGTCAGGTTTTGAGGAATCCGTTTTTTTTATCAAAAACCTGATACGGGAACTGTATTGCAAAAACATGGTGTGAACCCGACCTAATTTGAGAAATTGTGCATGCAACATAGTAAATTGTGTGGAATTAAATTTTTATTTTTTTGGGGGGGGGGGGGGGGGCTCCTGTTTCTACGCAGTACACTTACCAGTAAAAATGACACATCGTTTTTTATTCTGTAGGTCCATACGATTACAGAGAAACTCAATTCATTAAAAAATGATGTTTTTTTTGTATGCAAATGAGCATGCTTAACCCCTTAGGGACTTGTGGATTCATCATTTTTGCACTTACATTTTTTCCTCCTCACCTTCTAAAAATCATAAGACTTTCAATTTTCCACCTACGGACCCATATGAGGGTCTGTAGGTGGAAAGCACCATTTTTCAACTTTTGGGGGCTTCCGGTTCTATGCAGTGCACTTTTTGATAAAAGTGACACCTTCTCTTTGTTTTGTAGGTCCATACGGCTACAACAATACACAAATTATATAGGTTTTCTTTTGTTTTACATCTTTTAAAAAATTATAATCTTATACATATCTTTGTACGAAAATTAGTATAATTAAAATTGTTATCTTCTTACCCCTATAACGTTTAAATTTTCCGTATACGGGGAGGTATAAGGGTCATTTTTTGCGCTGTGATCTGTATTTTTTTTTTATCAGGACCATTTTTGTTGTGATGGGACTTTTTGAGCGCTATATATATATATATATATAGATATATATATATATATATATATATATATATATATAAGTATTTGAGGTGACCAAAAAATCAGCAATTCTGGACTTTTGAATTTTTTTACATATACGCCATTAACCGAGCGGTTTCATTAGCATTATATTTTAATAGTTTTGAAAATTCAACACAGTGGGATACCACATATGTTTATTTCTATTTATATAATGTTATTGGGAAAATTGGAAAAGGGGGGCTGATTAAAACTTTTATTAGGGGAGGGGCTTATTCACATTTATAAAAAAAATTAAATAAAAAAAAAGAAGATTTTGGCAGATTTGATTCAATAGGAGCCTGCCATAGAATAGCATTGATCAGTGTTATCAGCACTCCACTACTACAGGCTGCTATAGAACAGCATTGATCAGTTTATCAGCACTCCACTACTACAGCCTGACATAGAACACCATTGATCAGTATTATCAGCGCTCCATTACTACAGCCTGCCATAGAACATCATTGATCAGTGTTATTAGTACTCCATTACTACAGCCTGCAATAGCAGAGCACTGATCAGTGTTATCAGTGCTCAATTACTACAGCCTGCCATAGCAGAGCACTGATCAGTGTTATAAGCGCTCCATTACTACAGCCTGCCATAGAACAGCAATGATCAGTGTTATTAGCGCTCCATTACTACAGCCTGCCATAGCACAGCACTGATCAGTGTTATCAGCGCTCCATTACTACAGCCTGCCATAGAACATCATTGATCAATGTTATCAGTGCTCCATTACTACAGCCTGCCATAGCACAGCATTGATCAGTGTTATCTGCACTCAATTACTACAGCCTGCCATAGCACAGCATTGATCAGTGTTATCAGCACTCCATTACTACAGCCTGCCATAGTACAGCATCGATCAGTGCTATCAGCACTCCATTACTACAGCCTGCCATAGCACAGCGTTGATCAGTGTTATCAGCACTCCATTACTACAGCCTGCCATAGCACAGCATTGATCAGTGTTATCAGCGCTCCATTACTACAGCCTGCCATAGAACAACATTGATCAGTGTTATTAGTACTCCATTACTACAGCCTGCCATAGCACAGCATTGATCAGTGTTATCAGTGCTCCATTACTACAGCCTGCCATAGAACACCATTGATCAGTATTATCAGCGCTCCATTACTACAGCCTGCCATAGAACATCATTGATCAGTGTTATCAGCACTCCATTACTACAGACTGCTATAGAACAGCATTGATCAGTGTTATCAGAACTCCATTACTACAGCCTGCGATAGAACAGCATTGATCAGTGTTATCAGTTCTCCATTACTCCAGCACTCCATTACTACAGGCTGTTCAACTCGAAATCTAATGCGCCACAATCACTATTATAGGCAGCATTAAGGTCCACCTGTGAGGCCGGCAACATATCAGCCAACTTGGGTAGGGCTCATAGCCTTCCTCCCTCCTCCCACTGTATGTGTGCTCAGTCACACTGGAGGTAACTGGGAACAGGCTGTGAGACGGACCTAATGCCGCTGTAATTTCCCACTGGCCCCTGGTATTGGCCATACGGCACAGGTAGGTATAGTGTTAGGTCACTAGTGTTGCTCGCGAATATTCGCAATTCGAATAGTATTCGCGAATATCGCATATTCTCGAATTCGCGAATTTCGCGAATATAGCGCTATATATTCGTAATTACGAATATTCTTTTTTTTTTTCTTCACAGTACACATCCCAGTGATCATCCCTCTCTGTTTCCAGCTTGTGTGGTGTAAAGAAGGCTCTAATACTACTGTGTGAGACTGGCGTGCGAATTTTCGCATATGCGAACATTTGCATATGCTACTTTTCGCATATGCAAATATTTGTTTATGCTAATTTTTGTATATGCTAATTTTCGTATATGTAAATTTTCGCATACGCAAAGTTTTCGCATTTGCGAAAGTAAAACGAGAATATTACGAATATGCGAATATTCGTCCATATATTCGCGAATTCGAATATGGCCTATGCCGCTCAACACTATAGGTCACGTGCCACTTGAGAAACCTTGGCATTGGTGTGCGGGCTCAGGTATGTCCTTCATATAAGGATATACTGGCGAATGTCTCAATTTTAACATCAGTTTGAGAGTTAGTCACATGTTGCTGTATACATCTACCACAGTAGTGCACCTAGATTCCTGCATTATCCTAATTGTTACACATCCACACCGTCTATCTGGTGTAGGATGCCATTGTGGTACTTGTAGTCCGATGCAGGCATCCCCCATTGTATGCATTTTATGCTGGGGATCGCCCTTAGCAACAGACCACAAGTGTAGGATCTGCTCTCCCAGTATAAATGTGTAACTGCATATGGGGTTGAGCATTTCATGCCATTTGAAACCACAATTTTTCTTGTTGCTGTTATAGAACATCATTGATCAGTGTTATCTGCACTCAATTACTACAGCCTGCCATAGTACAGCATCGATCAGTGTTATCAGCACTCCATTACTACAACCTGCCATAGTACAGCATCGATCAGTGTTATCAGCACTCAATTACTACAGCCTGCCATAGTACAGCATTGATCAGTGTTATCAGCGCTCCATTACTACAGCCTGCCATAGTACAGCATCGATCAGTGTTATCAGCACTCCATTACTACAACCTGCCATAGCACAGCATTGATCAGTGTTATCAGTGCTCCATTACTACAGCCTGCCATAGCACAGCATTGATCAGTGTTATCAGCGCTCCATTACTACATCCTGCCATAGCACAGCATTGATCAGTGTTATCAGCGCTCCATTACTACAGCCTGCCATAGAACACCATTGATCAGTGTTATCAGCACTCCATTACTACAGCCTGCAATAGAACACCATTGATCAGTATTATCAGCGCTCCATTACTACAGCCTGCCATAGAACATCATTGATCAGTGTTATCAGCACTCCATTACTACAGACTGCTATAGAACAGCATTGATCAGTGTTATCAGAACTCCATTACTACAGCCTGCCATAGATCAGTGTTATCAGCACTCCATTACTACAGCCTTCCATAGAACAGCATTGATCAGTGTTATCAGCACTCCAATACTACAACCTGCCATAGCAAAGCATTGATCAGTGTTATCAGCACTCCATTACTACAGCCTACTATAGTACAGCATTGATCAATGTTATCAGTGCTCCATTACTACATCCTGCCTTAGCACAGAGTGGTGAGTGTGCGATGTAAGGGTAGATGTTATTTCCCTAGGGGCAGATGGCATTAACCCCTTGTGTTCGTGACTCCAGTGCGTGGTTATCCTCTACACCACCCGAGGTATGGCTGCTGGTTCCTGGTCTAGGCGCGGGACTCTGATGCAAAGTTACGGAACAACAGCAGCTTTACTGAGGCAGACAGATGGAATAGTCTTTACAGCTCAGTTAGGCCAAGGAGATGACCAGTGACTTAGGAGACTTGCGGGCTCGCTGGGACTTGGAGTGGACTTGGACTGAATTATGCAGACCCACGCTGACTTTAGCAGACTTGACTGAATTGACTATGACTGACTAGACTTCTCCCCTGTGGTTGCTTACCAGGCTTTGATGTTTACCTGAAGGGGCACTTGGTGATTGTAGCGTGGCTGCGTGGTTAGGCCTAGGTCTCCCTTAGGACACCAGACACTCTCAGGTCTTGACTGTACTGGTCCTAAGCTTAGACTAAACTAGCCTAGCTCCTCCCGGGTATTTAAGGGAGCAATTTGGAGGACTCCCATAGGTCACCCACAAGTCACCTGGTCACTGACACCTGCCCTGGTTACACAGGACTTGGTAACAACATTTAAAGGCATATGAAAGACAAATGAATAAATAACATAGGACACTGTTAACCATTTAGGATACACATATTGAAGGTGGACTCCGGGGACACTGAAATAGAGTCCACCACACAGGACAGAAAAGGTACAGGAGAGCAACTCCTGTACTGGGCTACCACAAACTCCCCCTCTTTACAGCAGCCATCCTCGGTGTGCAGTCCTGGAAGGCGGATGAGATGAAGTGACCACTTGACGCCACGTAATAACAATAGTAAAGACAGTTCCTGGGCTTTTTTTTATTTATTTTTTTGCCGTAGACATCATATGGATTTTTAAGTGCAAAATTGAAAGTTATGATTTTTTAAAGGTAAGGAAAAAACAAAAGTGTAAAAACGGAAACCCCCGAGGTCCTTAAGGGGTTAAGGTAAAAAAGCCATGCTAGGAATGTCGATTATCAACACAGTAGCGTATATAGGGCGACTGTCTTGACAGTCGTCTTTTTTTATATATAGAATGTGTAATTGTTGCAAAAGATTAATATCTATAGAGCGTCACCACATCCTGTGGAAACCATCAGACGTCAGAGACCATTACAGGACATAGAGGAGACCAAGCGGACACTGAGCGCTGGACGTGAGATGAGGGGCTGCCTGATCCTACTGCTCCCAGGTATGAAAAAGTATGTGCCCCCTGCAACCACTACAAACAGATATCCGGCAGACGGCCATGTGTGGAGGCTGTTATAGGTGTATACGGGGCCGCACTACATAGTAACACTCATATAGGTATATACGGGGCCGCACTACATAATAACACTCATATAGGTGTATATGGGGCCACACTACATAGTAGCACTCATATAGGTGTATACGGGCCGCACTACATAGTAACACTCGTATAGGTGTATACAGGGCCGCACTACATAGTAACACTCATATAGGTGTATACGGGGCCGCACTACATAATAACACTCATATAGGTGTATAAGGGGCAGAACTACATAGTAACACTCATATAGGTGTATACGGGGCCGCACTACATAGTAACACTCATATAGGTGTATACGGGGCCGCACTACATAGTAACACTCATATAGGTGTATACGGGGCCGCACTACATAGTAACACTCATATAGGTGTATACGGGGCCGCACTACATAGTAACACTCATATAGGTGTATACGGGGCCGCACTACATAGTAACACTCATATAGGTGTATACGGGGCCGCACTACACAGTAACACTCATATAGGTGTATACGGGGCCGCACTACATAATAACACTCATATAGGTGTATACGGGGCCGCACTACATAGTAACACTCGTATAGGTGTATACGGGGCCGCACTACATAGTAACACGCATATAGGTGTATACGGGGCCGCACTACATAGTAACACTCATATAGGTGTATACGGGGCCGCACTACATAGTAACACTCATATAGGTGTATACGGGGCCGCACTACATAGTAACACTCATATAGGTGTATACGGGGCCGCACTACATAGTAACACTCATATAGGTGTATACGGGGCCGCACTACATAGTAACACTCATATAGGTGTATACGGGGCCGCACTACATAATAACACTCATATAGGTGTATACGGGGCCGCACTACATAGTAACACTCATATATGTGTATACGGGGCCGCACTACATAGTAACACTCATATAGGTGTATACGGGGCCGCACTACATAGTAACACTCATATAGGTGTATACGGGGCCGCACTACATAGTAACACTCATATAGGTGTATACGGGGCCGCACTACATAGTAACACTCATATAGGTGTATACGGGGCCGCACTCCATAGTAACACTCATATAGGTGTATACGGGGCCACACTACATAGTAACACTCATATAGGTGTATACGGGGCCGCACTACATAGTAACACTCGTATAGTTGTATGCGGGGCCGCACTACATAGTAACACTCATATAGGTGTATACGGGGCCGCACTACATAATAACACTCATATAGGTGTATACGGGGCCGCACTACATAATAACACTCATATAGGTGTATACGGGGCCGCACTACATAGTAACACTCATATAGGTGTATACGGGGCCGCACTACATAGTAACACTCATATAGGTGTATACGGGGCCGCACTACATAGTAACACTCATATAGGTGTATACGGGGCCACACTACATAGTAACACTCATATAGGTGTATACGGGGCCGCACTACATAGTAACACTCATATAGGTGTATACGGGGCCGCACTCCATAGTAACACTCATATAGGTGTATACGGGGCCACACTACATAGTAACACTCATATAGGTGTATACGGGGCCGCACTACATAGTAACACTCGTATAGTTGTATGCGGGGCCGCACTCCATAGTAACACTCATATAGGTGTATACGGGGCCGCACTACATAGTAACACTCATATAGGTGTATACGGGGCCGCACTACATAGTAACACTCATATAGGTGTATACGGGGCCGCACTACATAGTAACACTCATATAGGTGTATACGGGGCCGCACTACATAGTAACACTCATATAGGTGTATACGGGGCCGCACTCCATAGTAACACTCATATAGGTGTATACGGGGCCGCACTCCATAGTAACACTCATATAGGTGTATACGGGGCCGCACTACATAGTAACACTCATATAGGTGTATACGGGGCCGCACTACATAGTAACACTCATATAGGTGTATACGGGGCCGCACTACATAGTAACACTCATATAGTTGTATACGGGGCCGCACTACATAGTAACACTCATATAGGTGTATACGGGGCCGCACTACATAGTAACACTCATATAGGTGTATACGGGGCCGCACTACATAGTAACACTCATATAGGTGTATACGGGGCCGCACTACATAATAACACTCGTATAGTTGTATGCGGGGCCGCACTACATAATAACACTCGTATAGGTGTATACGGGGCCGCACTACATAGTAACACTCGTATAGGTGTATACGGGCCGCACTACATAGTAACACTCGTATAGGTGTATACGGGGCCGCACTACATAGTAACACTCATATGTGTATATGGGGCCGCACTACATAGTAACACTCATATAGGTGTATACGGGGCCGCACTACATAGTAACACTCATATAGGTGTATACGGGGCCGCACTACATAGTAACACTCATATAGGTGTATACGGGGCCGCACTACATAGTAACACTCATATAGGTGTATACGGGGCCGCACTACATAGTAACACTCATATAGGTGTATACGGGGCCGCACTACATAATAACACTCATATAGGTGTATACGGGGCCGCACTACATAGTAACACTCATATAGGTGTATACGGGGCCGCACTCCATAGTAACACTCATATAGGTGTATACGGGGCCACACTACATAGTAACACTCATATAGGTGTATACGGGGCCGCACTACATAGTAACACTCATATAGGTGTATACGGGGCCGCACTACATAGTAACACTCATATGTGTATATGGGGCCGCACTACATAGTAACACTCATATAGGTGTATACGGGGCCGCACTACATAGTAACACTCATATAGGTGTATACGGGGCCGCACTACATAGTAACACTCATATAGGTGTATACGGGGCCGCACTCCATAGTAACACTCATATAGGTGTATACGGGGCCGCACTACATAATAACACTCATATAGGTGTATACGGGTCCGCACTACATAGTAACACTCGTATAGGTGTATACGGGGTCACATACTTCTCACCCCAGTGTATCTCCTATAGGGATATCATGTTCCTCATATTGGCCCCTTATACAGCTATAACAGCCTCCAGGCACGTCCGTCCTATCATGTGTGATACTGTCTGTTATACCCTGTATCTAATCCTATCATGTGTGATACTGTCTGTTATACCCTGTATCTAATCCTATCATGTGTGATACTGTCTGCTATAACCTGTATCTAATCCTATTGTGTGTGATACTGTCTGCTATACCCTGTATCTCATCCTATCATGTGTGATACTGTCTGCTATACCCTGTATCTCATCCTATCATGTGTGATACTGTCTGCTATACCCTGTATCTCATCCTATCATGTGTGATACTGTCTGCTATGCCCTGTATCTCATCCTATCATGTGTGATACTGTCTGCTATGCCCTGTATCTCATCCTATCATGTGTGATACTGTCTGCTATACCCTGTATCTCATCCTATCATGTGTGATACTGTCTGCTATACCCTGTATCTAATCCTCATACACTGACAGGTCTGGTCGGAGCGTTGTCTCTTGTGATGTTCTCTCCTGGGGACACGGTGACATTAAGCTGCTCCGAGGAAACCAACATAACTGGAACGTTGTCACTAATCGTATGGAGGAAAGAAATTGGATCTCACAATCTACATTATGCATCAGACGGCAACAAAACTGCATCAAACTTCACCGACCCCAGAATCTCCTTCCTGGGCGATCAGCGCCCCCTGGTGCTCCAGATAAGAGACGCCCGACCGGATGACTCTGGAATTTATACTTGTCAGATTGCTACCAGTACATTAAGAACCTTTCCTAAATCATGGACGCTCCAGATATCCGGTGGGATTCATGGTTTGTTTATTGTTTTTTAAGCATTTCTTTTAATCTACTGGACCTTTCATATTTTTTTTATATGTTTTGCAGCTGTTTTATTTTTTATTTTTTTATCAATGTGACAAATCTGTGGCTTTATCTAATGAGTGTACTGGCCCTTTAAGGCTTAGTCAGCACTATGATGCCACAAGGGCACCTATGACATCATCACATCTGTGACATCATAATGCCAACTTGGAATTCCACAGCGCTCTAGCAACTTGGGAGATCAAAATTCCTATTATACCTTTAAGTACACTTAGAGCATCTGAATTATCCCAAATGTAGCTGCTCACGTCTGGTGCAGCCGGCACTCTTCATATATGGAGCAGGCATTACTCCTAGGAGCAGCCGGCACTCTTCATATATGGAGCAGGCATTACTCCTAGGAGCAGCCGGCACTCTTCATATATGGAGCAGGCATTACTCCTAGGAGCAGCCGGCACTCTTCATATATGGAGCAGGCATTACTCCTAGGAGCAGCCGGCACTCTTCATATATGGAGCAGGCATTGCTTCTAGGTGCAGCCAGCACTCTTCATATATGGAGCAGGCATTCCTCCTAGGAGCAGCCGGCACTCTTCATATATGGAGCAGGCATTACTCCTAGGAGCAGCTGGCACTCTTCATATATGGAGCAGGCATTGCTTCTAGGTGCAGCCAGCACTCTTCATATATGGAGCAGTCATTCCTCCTAGGAGCAGCCGGCACTCTTCATATATGGAGCAGGCATTACTCCTAGGAGCAGCCGGCACTCTTCATATATGGAGCAGGCATTACTCCTAGGAGCAGCCGGCACTCTTCATATATGGAGCAGGCATTACTCCTAGGAGCAGCCGGCACTCTTCATATATGGAGCAGGCATTACTCCTAGGAGCAGCCGGCACTCTTCATATATGGAGCAGGCATTACTCCTAGGAGCAGCCGGCACTCTTCATATATGGAGCAGGCATTGCTTCTAGGTGCAGCCAGCACTCTTCATATATGGAGCAGACATTACTCCTAGGAGCAGCCGGCACTCTTCATATATGGAGCAGGCATTGCTTCTAGGTGCAGCCAGCACTCTTCATATATGGAGCAGACATTACTCCTAGGAGCAGCCGGCACTCTTCATATATGGAGCAGGCATTGCTTCTAGGAGCAGCCGGCACTCTTCATATATGGAGCAGGCATTACTTCTAGGAGCAGCTGGCACTCACCATGTATGAAGCAGGCATTGATTCTAGGAGCAGCCGGAACTCTTCATATGTGGAGTAGGCATTACTCCTAGGAGCAGCTGGCACTCTTCATATATGGAACAGGCATTACTCCTAGGAGCAGCCGACACTCTTCCTATATGGAGCAGGCATTACTCCTAGGAGCAGCCGGCACTCTTCATATATGGAACAGGCATTACTCCTAGGAGCAGCCGGCACTCTTCATATATGGAGCAGGCATTACTCCTAGGAGCAGCCGGCACTCTTCATATATGGAGCAGGCATTACTCCTAGGAGCAGCCGGCACTCTTCATATATGGAGCAGACATTGCTTCTAGGTGCACCCAGCACTCTTCATATATGGAGCAGACATTACTCCTAGGAGCAGCCGGCACTCTTCATATATGGAGCAGGCATTGCTTCTAGGAGCAGCCGGCACTCTTCATATATGGCGCAGGCATTACTCCTAGGAGCAGCCGGCACTCACCATGTATGGAGCAGGCTCAGCTCCCAGTAATGTTTATAGGGTTAATCCAGCATGATGAATTACTAGATTTTCTGAATCTAACCTAAACCATAACACCTAAATCTCTCTCTGTTTTCCAGAACGACCTACTGACCACTATGAGATGATAAGATGGATTCTCGCTGTTGGGTTTTTCACCATTTCTTTTTCAGCGATAACATTTGCTACAAAGTACAAACTAAAATGAATCTCTGATCCGGATTGTTGTGTACGGAATCATCGCGCTGTGTGTGGTGGATGCTACTGTTGGGCACGAATATTCGCATTTGGAATTTTTATCGCGAATAGCGCAAATTCGCGAATATATTTGCTATATATTCGTAATTGCGAATATTCGCTTTTTCCCGCATATGCGCATATTCCTTCTTTTCACTTGTGGGCCAATTAGAATGATGCAAATACACTTGTCAGAGGTTATCAACAACATCCCGAGCAACCAATAGGAAAGTTACTTACTGTTTTATTCCTTAAATACGCAAATATGCAAATATAACGAAGACGCAAAATTCGCGAATATAGGACTAATATTTGTCTATATATTCGCGAAATATCGCGAATTTGAATATGGGCAATGCTGCTCATCACTAGTGGATGCCAGAAGATTCCAGAAGGTTCTGGACAAGGTCATATCCGGACTCATTGTATAATATGTCATAGACTGACCGCTCTGTACTCAACATGGACGACCTGAATCCCTATAGAATAAAGACGTCACATTTACTTTACCCCAGTCTATTATCACTGTGCCGACCATCTCTATATTATCAACCAGGGCAGAGATGTGGTGGCCCAGTGCAGAATCTGTTATTCTGGTCACCTACCCGTCCTGTGTGGCGGATTCTATTCCAGTGTCCCCCTGTGCCCACATCCCTCCTGAGGACTATAAAATCTCAGGTCATATGTTGGTTAATCTTTTGAGGTGTTTGTCACTTTAAATCATGTTCTTAGTAACCCTGTTGTCAAGGGGAGTATACAAGGTGAACAGGTGGCTTGTCAGTGACCAATGGGATGTCTCTAAACTGTCCCCCTTATATACTGAGGTCAGGGTTCAGCTCTCTCTCTTGGGCTCTTGAGTCTAAGCTGAGGTACAGTGAAGTGAGGAGCTGAGGAGTCTGTGTGATCCAGAAGGAGGCCTGAGGCTTAGTCCTGTAACCACGCCTCTACTGCAAGTTAACCCCTGCACCTGTAGTGAAAGTCAAAGCTGCAAGGAAGGAACTAAACCAGTGGGGAAACTACAGCAGGCCAAGTAGTCAGCCAGAGTCAAGCCTGTCCATTACTAAAGTCAAGCGTGGCTGCCTCAGTCAAGTCAATTACAACTACAAGTCCCAGCAAGCCGATAAGCTTCCCTAAATTCACCCTGCATCTCCTTAGTGCCTATCTGAGCTGTATGAACTTTAACACCTTGCCTACCTCAGTAAAGCATACCAGTTAACCGTAACCTCATGTCAGAGTGATTATTTGCCCCATGCCTGGCACAGGTGAAGCTGGTCCACCTCAGGTGGTGTACAGGCCAGCCATGCCCTGGCGTCATGATCACAAAGGGTTAATGACATCTGCCCTTTCATAAACGTCACCACAGAGACATAACTGACCTGAGCTCTGTGAGGACTCATGGGTGAAGCTTATCTGTTTACATTTACCCCAGTCTATTATCACTGTGCCGACCATCTCTATATTATCAACCAGGGCAGAGACGTAACTGATCTGAGCTCTGTGAGGACTCATGGGTGAAGCCCATCTGTTTACATTTACCCCAGTCTATTATCACTGTGCCGACCATCTCTATATTATCAACCAGGGCAGAGACATAACTGATCTGAGCTCTATGAGGACTCATGGGTGAAGCCCATCTGTTTACATTTACTTTACCCCAGTCTATTATCACTGTGCCAACCATCTCTATATTATCAACCAGGGCAGAGACATAACTGATCTGAGCTCTGTGAGGACTCATGGGTGAAGCCCATCTGTTTACACTTACTTTACCCCAGTCTATTATCACTGTGCCGACCATCTCTATATTATCAACCAGGGCAGAGACATAACTGATCTGGGCTCTGTGAGGACTCATGGGTGAAGCCCATTTGTTAACACTTTCTTTACCCCAGTCTATTATCACTGTGCCGACCATCTCTATATTATCAATAGTGTTGCTCGCGAATATTCGCAATACAAATTTTATTCGCGAATATCGCATATTCGTGAATTCGCGAATATTCGCGAATATAGCACTATATATTCGTAATTACGAATATTCTTTTTTTTTTTTGTTTTTTTTATAATTTTTTTTTTTACAGTACACATAACAGTGATCATCCCTCTCTGCTTCCAGCTTGTGTGGTGTAAAGAAGGCTCTAATACCACTGTGTGAAACTGGTGTGCGAATTTTCGCATATGCGAAAATTTGCATATGCTAAGTTTCGCATATGCGAATGTTTGCATATGCGAAAATAAAACGTGAATATTCGCGAATATATGACGAATATTCGTCCATATATTCGCGAATATTCGCGAATTCGAATATGGCCTATGCCGCTCAACACTAATTATCAACCAGGGCAGAGACATAACTGATCTGAGCTCTGTGAGGACTCATGGGTGAAGCTCATCTGTTCCCCATTTACATTATTTGACCTTTTCTCTAATCCAGTCCTCATACACACGGTTTTTTCATGCTGCCGCTGTTTAATTTACTATAACAGTCTTAAAGAAATAAGCACATACGCTAGTTATGATGCAATGAATCTCCTTTCTTTCTATATGATTCATCAAAAATACAGGAATCAAACTTTGAATATTCACCCAAGTAAGTCACACAGTCCGCAAGATGTTAAGAGGAGACCCAGTAGGCGTCTTTGGCGTTCATGTGCCCTGCACCAGCAATCTCTTATCCAGCCGTCTCCATTCACTGCAGGTCTGATAGAGAAGTCTGCAACGTTTCAAGGGCAACGCCCCCTTTCTCAAGCATAGTGCGCGTATCCCATCACCACATTACATAGATAAGAAACTCTCGCGAGATTTCAATTCTAGAGTGAAAACCATACAAAAACTTATTACAAAAATATAAAAATAATTTCAATGTATGTGGATTCTGATAGAAGCAGCAAGTATCTTTATAGAAAAACATTAAAATTACCGATCTCGTTAATCCCATGGGGCTGTAAAGTGCACAGTTTGTTAAAGAGGTACTCCACTGCTCAGCCTTGGGAACAAACTGTTTCAAACGCTGGAGCCTGCGCCGGGAGCTCGTGATGTCATAGCCCCGCCCCCTCATGATGTCACGACCCGCCCCCTCAATACAAGTCTATGGGAGGAGGCTTGACGGCTGTCACGCCCCCTCCCATAGACTTGCATTGAGGGGGTGGACATAAGTCGCATGATGCCATTCCTGCTGACGTCAATAGAAGTACATATATGCAGTGAGCTCCACACTAACCCCTTAATGTCCAAGGCCAATTTTATTTTTTTTCCTTATTGAATTTTAAAAGCTGTAACTCTTATTTTCCATCATGGCGACCAATAAGGGTTTTGGGGGTTTATTTGCGGGAGCGTTTTTTATGGCACGCTTGATTTTACTACAAAATGTAACGCAGAACCAAAATATATTTGTGGAGTAAAAAAAATTTTTTTAAAGTGCAATTCTATAACTTATGCAAAATGTGCATTTTTGGTTTATTTGTACTCAGGGCTACAAACTCGTGCTCGTGGCTGCAACCTACTTGTATAAAATACAATAACCTTAGCAAAGCGGTCAGAGGTGTGCCGTGAACCGCGTCCGAGGGCACGCCTTTAGAGGGCAAAAGTCAACCTAGTAGGATAAATCAAAATATTAATAATTATCATCCATTTTTCCACACACGCTAGCTACCTCAACCCTCCCATACCCTAATGCAGGACTAAATCTTGCAAGACGGAATTGCAACTGCCCACCAGCAACCACGTAGGCCAATACCTGGTACTGAGAAGCTGTGGTAATCACGCCCACTCTGATATAAACAAACCGTCACCCAAACCGGCAGTACATATTAACCAACTTACCTTTGTAACACGGAAAAAGGAAAACTGTTAGATGCTTGGTATCAAGCATAAACCTAGTGCTTCCCAAGTCCCTGCCATAAAGAGGCAAAATAAGTTGTTAGCCAAATGACAAAACCTTACAACATGACAGGCCTATGAAGAAGATGACCTTGCCACACAAGTTCACCTGTAGTCTAAACAAGACTTGTGTAACCACCTTACCTGCAGACATGACTGGACCAACACAGTCAGTCACCTCCTCAGCTGTGGGATGTATCTACCCACAGCTTCTGAGACCGTGACAGTAACCCTTGACTAAAGCATCGCCACCCCCTGCAGCATACAAGAATCTACAATACAAGACATGCCAGTAATAATAACCTATGTGGGAAATCCCCCTGCAGACGTGGCAGGTACTACAAATATAACTTCCCAATTATTGAACCGTTATAGCTCTAAACAATGTGTCAGTAACAATAGCCTGTGTGATGCATTCCCAGCAAACGTGGCAGGCATAACGGGTAGCCCACCACCTATGTGTCGGAATATTTCTGCTCTGAAGACGTGTCAGTAACAATAAATTATGTGGTGCATCCCCCCCCCCCCCTGCAAACGTGGCAGGCATAACAGGTAAAACAACCACCTGTGTATCGTATAGTTATTGCTCTGAAAACGTGACAGTGAAAATGACTTATGAGGTGACTCCCCATGCATATGTGGCAGACATAACGGGTAAACAACCACCTATGTGTCAAAATATTATTGTTCTGAAAATATATCAGTGACAAAAGCCTACTTGGTGCCTCCCCCTGCAGATGTGTCAGGCTTAACAGGTAAACCACCTATATGTTGTAATGTTATTGCTCTGAAAGACGAGTCAGTACCAATAACCTATGTGATGCCTCCCCCCACAGATGTGGCAGGCATAACGAGTAAACAACCACCTATGTGCCGTGATGTTATTGCTCTGAAAATCGTGTCAGTAACCCATGTGGTGCATCTTTCTGTCTACAAGGCAGGCTCGATGGGTAAACCACCACCTATGGAACACTATGGAAACTGTTACGCCTAGCGCTCCGGGCCCCCGCTCCTCCCCGGAGCGCTCACGGCGTCTTTCTCCCTGCAGCTCCCCGGTCAGTCCCGCTGACCGGGAGCGCTGCTCTGTCATGGCCGTTGGGGATGCGATTCGCACAGCGGGACGCGCCCGCTCGCGATTCGCATCCCAGGTCACTTACCCGTTCCCGTCCCCTGCTGTCATGTGCTGGCGCGCGCGGCTCCGCTCTCTAGGGCGCGCGCGCGCCAGCTCCCTGAGACTTAAAGGGCCAGTGCACCAATGATTGGTGCCTGGCCCAATTAGCTTAATTGGCTTCCACCTGGTCCCTGACTATATCTAACCTCCTCCCATGCACTTCCTTGCCGGATCTTGTTGCCCTTGTGCCTAGTGAAAGCGTTTTGTGTGTTTAAAGCCTGTGTACCAGAACTTCTGCTATCTCCCCTGACTACGAACCTTGCCGCCTGCCCCCGACCTTCTGCTACGTCCGACTTTGCTTCTGCCTACTCCCTTGTACCTCGCCTATCTTCAGCAGTCAGAGAGGTGACCCGTTGCTAGTGGATACGACCTGGTCACTACCGCCGCAGCAAGACCATCCCGCTTTGCGGCGGGCTCTGGTGAAAACCTGTAGTGGCTTAGAACCGGTCCACTAGCGCGGTCCTCGCCATCCCTCTCTGGCACAGAGGATCCACTACCTGCCAGCCGGCATCGTGACAGTAGATCCGGCCATGGATCCCGCTGAAGTTCCTTTGCCAGTTGTCGCTGACCTCCCTACGCTGGTCGCCCAGCAAGCTCGTCAGATCGCCCAACAAGATCACCAGCTGTCGTACTTGACCACCATGACACAGCAACTCCAGTCACAACTACAGCAAGTACAGTCACAGCTACAGCAGCAATAACCATCTCCTCCGCCAGCTCCTGCACCCCTTCCGCAGCGAGTGGCCACTCCTAGCCTCCGCCTGTCCTTGCCGGACAAATTTAATGGGGACTCTAAGTTTTGCCGTGGCTTTCTTTCGCAAGGTTCCCTGCACTTGGAGATGATGTCGGACCAGTTTCCTACTGAAAGGTCTAAGGTGGCTTTCGTAGTCAGCCTTCTGTCTGGAAAAGCTCTGTCATGGGCCACACCGCTCTGGGACTGCGATGACCCCGTCACTGCCTCTGTACACTCCTTCTTCTCGGAAATTCGAAGTGTCTTTGAGGAACCTGCCCGAGCCTCTTCTGCTGAGACTGCCCTGCTGAACCTGGTCCAGGGTAATTCCTCCGTTGGCGAGTACGCCATACAATTCCGTACTCTTGCTTCTGAACTATCCTGGAATAATGAGGCTCTCTGCGTGACCTTTAAAAAAGGCCTATCCAGCAACATTAAAGATGTTCTGGCCACACGAGAGACTCCTGCTAACCTGCATGAACTCATTCATCTAGCCACTCGCATTGACATGCGTTTTTCTGAGAGGCATCAAGAACTCCGCCAGGAAAAAGACTTAGATCTCTGGACACCTCTCCCACAGTCTCCACTGCAATCTGCGCCTAGGCCTCCCGCCGAGGAGGCCATGCAAGTGGATCGGTCTCGCCTGACCCTGGAAGAGAGGAATCGCCGTAAGGAAGAGAATCTTTGTCTGTACTGTGCCAGTACTGAACATTTTTTGGTGGATTGCCCAATCCGTCCTCCACGTCTGGGAAACGCACGCTCGCACCCAGCTCTCGTGGGTGTGGCGTCTCTTGATGCTAAGTCGGCTTCTCCACGTCTCACGGTGCCTGTTCGGATTTCTACTTCAGCCAGCTCTCCCCTCTCAGCCGTGGCCTGCCTGGACTCTGGAGCTTCTGGGAATTTTATTCGGGAGTCCTTAGTGAATAAATTCTGCATTCCGGTGACCCGTCTTGCCAAGCCACTCCACATTTCCGCGGTCAACGGAGCCAGGTTGGATTGCACCGTGCGTTACCGCACGGAGCCCCTCCTAATGTGCATCGGACCTCATCACGAGGAAATTGTATTTTTTGTCCTTCTGAAGTTCTCCTTGGACTACCCTGGCTTCAACACCATTCCCCAACCCTGGATTGGTCCACTGGGGAGATCAAGAGTTGGGGTCCCTCTTGTTCCAAGGACTGCCTTCAACCGGTTCCCAGTACTCCCTGCCGTGATCCTGTGGTTCCTCCTGTATCCGGTCCCCTTAAGGTCATTAAGGACTCTGCCTGCCACAGGAAATGCCTCTCCCCCCCTCCCAGTCCCATCAGGCAAGCCTCTGTGTCCCCTCATGGCCCTCGTCCTGGTGTCACACTGCCCCGTGCCAGGTCTCGCCCTCTGCCCTCTCTCCCCATTCCTACTCCTGCTGTTCTGCCTGCCGTTGAGGAATCCCTCCATCCTTTCCCGGTGTCCTCATCCCAGGGGAGGCAGTTACCGGACAAAGAGAAGGGGAGACCTAAGGGGGGGGGTACTGTTACGCCTAGCGCTCCGGGCCCCCGCTCCTCCCCGGAGCGCTCACGGCGTCTTTCTCCCTGCAGCTCCCCGGTCAGTCCCGCTGACCGGGAGCGCTGCTCTGTCATGGCCGTTGGGGATGCGATTCGCACAGCGGGACGCGCCCGCTCGCGAATCGCATCCCAGGTCACTTACCCGTTCCCGTCCCCTGCTGTCATGTGCTGGCGCGCGCGGCTCCGCTCTCTAGGGCGCGCGCGCGCCAGCTCCCTGAGACTTAAAGGGCCAGTGCACCAATGATTGGTGCCTGGCCCAATTAGCTTAATTGGCTTCCACCTGGTCCCTGACTATATCTAACCTCCTCCCATGCACTTCCTTGCCGGATCTTGTTGCCCTTGTGCCTAGTGAAAGCGTTTTGTGTGTTTAAAGCCTGTGTACCAGAACTTCTGCTATCTCCCCTGACTACGAACCTTGCCGCCTGCCCCCGACCTTCTGCTACGTCCGACTTTGCTTCTGCCTACTCCCTTGTACCTCGCCTATCTTCAGCAGTCAGAGAGGTGACCCGTTGCTAGTGGATACGACCTGGTCACTACCGCCGCAGCAAGACCATCCCGCTTTGCGGCGGGCTCTGGTGAAAACCTGTAGTGGCTTAGAACCGGTCCACTAGCGCGGTCCTCGCCATCCCTCTCTGGCACAGAGGATCCACTACCTGCCAGCCGGCATCGTGACAGAAACGTATGCCTGGCAGACGCTATGAACAGCTGCCCCGTATTACAGCTGTAATGAATCTAGGGTAAACTACAACATACTCTTCAGATAATACTAACACAAATGATTGCTATAAACAATGGACCGAATACCTGCTATGAACGTAGCAAGCTATGAACTATGTATAAACTATGACCATATGCGTAACATCAATGCTAAGATTTAGTACATATATACAGTATACGGTAAGTGTTATGAGCCTACATGCAGTATGAACGATAAGCACGCAATGTATGTGCAATATAAATGCTATGGGCATATGTGTAGCATAAAACTATGTACAGTAAATTGCTAAGTACAGGAAAGCTATGTAATACACAAAATACTACAAGCATACGTACCGTAAAATGCTACGAGCATATGTTCAGTATAAATGACAGAAGCATATGTATGAAATAATGGTACAAGCGCATGTATAGTATAACTTATTTGAATGTACAGTATGCAGCTATGAACTTATGTACAGTATGAAAGCTACAAGCGTATGTACAGTATCCACAGTATAAAGCTATGAGCGTATGAATGGTGAAAGCTACGAACGTATGTTTTATATAAATGACACAAACGTATGTACAGAGTGAATGGTACAAGCGTATTTACAGTATAATGGTCTGTACAGTATGACACTACCAGTGTATGTACAGTACAACCACAACCACCACTAGCGTATGTACAGTATAAATGCAAGCGTATATACAGTATAACAACTACTAGCATATGTACAGTATGAATGGTATGTGCATATGTACAGTATAACAACTACTAGTGTATGTCCAGTGTAAATGGTGCAAGCGTATGTACAGCATAACAAGTATTAGCATATGTACAGTATGAATGGTATGAGCGTATGTACAGTATAACAACTACTAGCTTATGTACAGTATGACTGGTATGAGCGTATGTACAGTACAACTACTAGCATATGTACAGTATGAATGGTATGAGCGTATTTACAGTATAACAGCTACTAGTGTATGTACAGTATGAATGGTATGAGCATATGTACAGTATAACTACTAGCGTATGTACAGTATGAGCGTTTGTACAGTATAACAACTACTTGCATATGTCCAGTGTAAATGGTGCAAGCGTATATACAGTATAACAACTACTAGCGTATGTACAGTTTGAATGGTATGAGTGTATGTACAGTATAACTACTAGTGTATGTACAGTATGAATGGTATGAGGGTATGTACAGTATAACAACTGCTTGCATATGTCCAGTGTAAATGGTGCAAGCATATGTACAGTATAACAACGACTAGCGTATGTACAGTATGAATGGTATGAGCGTATATAGAGTATAACTACTAGCGTATGTACAGTATAACAACTGGAGTAGTGGTACATCATGGTGAGAGCACAAATGTACCCGGACCGGGTAGGAGACAACTTGACATGGTCCAGCGCAACCAACTGGTTAGGTCTTTCATTCTGGATGGAATGGAGGGGTGCTCTGGTGTCCTTGCGCCCGTTCTTGGTGGCGTTGCAGATGGCACACTCACTGCGCCATTTCTCGATGTCACTCCGCATCCCAATCTAGTAGAACTGTAACACTTTCTACACGGTTCAGTAGACAGGAATACTTGTGGTAGTGGATCCACTTGACCTGTGTGGAAGATGACACGGGCCGTACCAGGGAGTGGGGTCCCGCCGCAAAGTGTGATGGACTTACAGCGGCAGGCGGCACCCAGGTCGCTACCCCTGGCATGACTCGACCACACAGGCGGCTGAGGAGGTTTGAGGCACAGGTAATATACAGCAACTTGTGGTCAGGATAGCAGAAGGTCAGGGCAGGCGGCACAGAAGCATAGTCAGGAACGTAGCAGGAGGTCAGTAGGCAGGCGGCAAAGGAGCAAGGTCAGGTCACGGAACAATGAGGTCAGAACACGGCAAGGCAACACACAGGAACGCTTTCTCTCAGGCACTAGGGCAAAAAAGATTCGGCAGGGGTATGTGGGAGGTCCAGAAACTTATAACAGTGTGACAGGTGCAACGGATAATTACAGGCGCACTGGCCCTTTAGATCATAGCGCTCCGGCGCACGTGCGCACCCTAGGAGGTGAGGGCATGCGTGCCGGAGCTGAGAGGAAGCAGAGTACAGAGGTGAGTGACAGGAATGGTTTGGCAGCCAAGTAGTCTTAAATCTTCTCAGTTACGACCCATACAAGGGTGAGGAGTTTCAGCTTGAAGGAGCTGTAGTTTGCATTGTTTTTCTCTGCTCCTCGCAGTTTACGACTGGCATAAGCTATCACTCGCTCTTGCCCTTCTTGGACTTGGGACAAGACAGCTCCTAGACCTTCAAAGCTGGCATCGGTATACAAACGGAACGGCTGACTGTATTCTGGATACGCCAGGATGGGTGGTTCCTTCAACAGGTGTTTAAGAGCCTGGAACGCTGTTTCTTGCTCTTCGGCCCACTCAACACTCTTCCACTGTAATTCTCGTTCACCTTACTCCGTAAGAGATCTGTGAGGGGTTCTGCAATCTGGGCGAAGTGGGGAATGAAGCAGCGGTAGTAGCCGGCAAATCCCAGGAAGCTCCTGACATCTTTTGCGGTGCGCAGGGTAGGCCAGTCCTTGACAATCTCTATCTTCTCAGGATTAGGCTGGACTCCCTCGATGCTGACAACATGACCTAGGTAATGTACCTGAGGTTTAAGCAAATGACACTTGGATGGTTTCAATCTTCAGTCCATGTTTGATCAGGACTTGGAAGGCAGCTAGCAGATGACTGAGGTGCTCCTGGTAGGACTTGGAGTGCACGATGGCATCATCTAAGTACAACAGGACACTCTGAAAGTTTAGGCCCAGGCACCACTCCATCAGATGCTGGAAAGTAACGGGAGCGTTGCACTGCCCGAACGGCATACTCTTGAATTTAAACAGTCACGAAGGTTGTCTTCTCTCTGTCTTCTACAGTCATAGGCACTTGCCAATACCTACTGGTTAAGGAGAAAAGCGTCCTTATGTGTGACATTGTTCAGTTTCCTGTAGTCGACACAAAAACAGATGGTCCCATCCTTCTTCTTGACCAAGACAAGGGGTGCCGCCCAGGGACTCTGACTCCCTTGTATGACGTCTGCGTCCTTCATGTCAACCAGCATCTTCTTAATGGTTTGATACATGCCTGGCGTGACTGGACTGTGTCTTTCTTTGATAGGTGGGCTGTCGTCTGTCAGAATCCGGTGCTGGATCATGGACTTATGGCAAAAGTAAATGGAGTGCTTACTGAAAGCCTCATGGTGCCTCTTGGCGACATTGATGACCCGATCTTGATCTCTCGGAGTGGCTTCATCTCCCACTTGGAGTTGTGCCCACCAGGGCTCAAGGGAACTTACAGCAGATTCCGGAGTCGCTTAGGCCGTCCGCTGTCGGGCCACCTAGCGTTCAGTTAAAATGTCCCTTGATTCCAGAAGATACAGTTGGGCGACTGGAGTGTATTTAGGTAAGACTGTAGCCACATCGGATAGATTGACTAAATGGACTGGAGCTCTCCCATTGGTAACTGTGACAATGCTTCTTGCAGCTCGGACTAGGGGATGGTCTTCCAACGACATAGGCTCCAGCAGGGCTTGATAGTCCTTGTTTCTTACTCCAGGACGTGCACGGCACCAAATGATTGTCTGTGTTGGGTTGTAAGGTCACCGACCTGATCTCTTGAATTTGCACTCTGCAAACTTCACCTTGCTGGTTGGCAATTTTCTGCTCTACCTGTAGAACCTTTAAGTGGTGCTGCCCAATTCATCCCCAATATAAGCTCTGCAGGCCCCTTATTAAACACATCAGTTACAATCACTCCCTGCCCTCTGAGTACATGTTTCCCCAGCTGGATGGTGGGCTCCCAATATCCATGCCTGGTTTCCCGTTGCCTGCTACTACTCTGAAACCAACATGGTCAGGTTCACATAACAAATTAGCTTTCCAGTACTTCTAAAAAACATCTTTGGATATAGTGGACACTTGTGATCCTGTATCTATTAACGCCTCCAATGGTACACCTTCTACAATTACCTTTACATAGGGGCAGGGGGGGACATAAAGTGATAGTCCCAACTTAGGTCGTTCTGGGTTCGGACCTGGTGCCTGTTTTCCTGAGGGTCGGTCCGCGACCTCAGGAGAAATCCGTTTAAATCCCAACATTGTACTTTCCAATGTCCATATTTATTGCAATAGGTACAAATGGATCTGTTGGACAGAGGATTGCGGGGGTTAACATGGCAGGGAGCAGAAACAGAGACAGGTTTCCTATGTAGGGGTGGTTCCCGGTCAGGTGGAGTGGCCCGATTGGCAATCTCCTTTACAGCCTGAGTCAATTGTTCAATGTCCTGCTTAACACTCTAAAATTCTGAGGCTGTAGCAACTGGCAGTGTAGTGGACACTGGGGCGGGAGCCGGAGGTGGTGGCATGGGTCCGGCTACCACCCCTAGTGGCTCTGGGACAGGGCACAATTTTCTTCTCAGTCCCGGACTCTATGACCTGAATAGCCGGCCTCTTAAAAGCAAGGGAAGGACAGACTGGGGTTTTGTACTACTACATCCTGAACTGAGCTTTGTCCCACTTATTCTGAGCCACCTCAATAAACCTGTCCATCAATATTTTGTTACCTTGATCGGGAGAGATACCATCTAGCTTTTGAACAGTCTCTAGGGCATTCTGTAGGGCTACGGCATAAGCTCTCAGAGTCTCACCTGGCTTCTGTCGCCTTTCATAGAGCCGGAGACGTATCTCTGATGGAGAATGTGACTCAAATACTTGGTACAACCCTTTGAAGATCTGCTCCACAGTCGCCTTCTCGGAGGTGGGCCAGGTGCAGACTTCCTCAGTGCTGGTCCTTGTAGTTGTCCTGTGAGCAGCTGCACCTGTTGATTAGGAGGGAAAAAGTAAAACACAAACAAACTCTGGATCATCTCCTTGAAATCCTTGAATTATGATTTGAGTACGCTGATGCTTTAAGATTATTTGTGTGCGCTGTTTCTTTAAGACGATTTGAGTGCGCTGTCTCTTTAAGATGTCCGGTAAGGTGCTGCAGCAGCTTAATCTTGGCTAACTGGAACCCTCTGAGTGGCGCTCCCCCACTATACTGCAAGTACCCAGGAACACTGTCGGGCACTAAGGGGTTAATACGAGTCGCCACCGAGGCCGGAGACTTACTGCAGGAGATTGCTTGTTTATGCAGAGTCTACGCTGAAGTGGGTGCTTGACTGTAATAGTCTTTTATTCACCTCCCCCTCTACTTCAACAGTGCCTCCCAGTAACACTCTGCAATTAGAACAGTCCCGTACACTTTTCTGCGCAAACTTTTTCGCATCGGCATGCAGTTTTTCTTGGACACAGTTTAGACTCAGACTAGGGGGGAGGACTTGTAGCTCTATGGCTATGGCACACACCCGTATCCTGTTTGTGACGCCAAAGATTGTGGTGAACCACAGGGGTGCGATGTGAGGTGTAGGGCCAGATGGTGTTGCCCAGGAGTAGATGTGTTAACCCCTAAGTGTTCGTGACGCCAGGGCGTGGTTTGCCTATGTGCCCACCCAAAGGTAATCCTGTTACTCCTAGGTTAGGCAGGTGTAAATAATAGTCCAAGGCCAGGTTAAGGGTAACGGTAGCTTTTACTGAAGTTGAACAGGTACAGTATAATAGTCTTTACAGGGTAGTAAGGATCCCAGAGAGGTGACCAGTAACACGAGGGACCTCGCAGCTTGCTGGGACTTGCAGTGACTTGACAGACTCTAGCACAGCCACTCTGACTATAACTGACTTGAGTTGACTGAAGGTAGTGACAGCAGACAGAGATGACTTACTGACTTGTGGCTGTAATTTAAGTTGAGGCATCCAGATGTGCTGGACACTGACCCTGAGACGTATGATCTTGGCTTGACCTCAGCAGAAAGTGTGGTGGAAGAGAGAGATTGTAGTACCTCCCCCTCTTATAAAGGGGGACTGAGCAAGGAGCCCATAGGCTAGCTGCGGGTCAGCTGGGTAACAAAACATATGACTTGAACATGTGACAACCCTTATCATGTGGCTAACAATCATGTGATCATATCAAAGGTCCTTTACCCTTAGTATATAACGTATACACATTATGGGGGAACACTGCAGGAGAGCCCTGAGGACGTACAGGGGCTCAACCATACAGGACTGTAGGAGCATATCTCGTACTGGGACATCACATTAACAATTAATTGAAGTGTAGCCTTTGTTTTGTGGCGGCCAGGCCTGGGCACTAGTCCTCACATCCCATGGCTATTAGACATCCTACTTTCTGAGGTCTCATCTGCATTTTGTCCTAAATTAGTCCGGTGCTTTGTGGTTTTGCCATCTGTGACGGACTGACTCTGCCAAAAGTGACTTCTCCTTCCATCCGGATGACAAGCCCCAGCAGATCACAGGCAATATCCCGAGGCAGAACTAGAGATTATTGCATCCTTTTACCCAAAGAACCAGGCAGCACCAGTCTTCAGGTATAAAATCAGAAATCTTTATTGTGGAACAAGTGTCTCCTTTTATAGGAAGGACATCACAGGGGGAAGGGTCAGTAAAGAGAATACAGGTGGAAGTGAGTTTGGGAGATAATCCAATAAAGGTGATTAGCTCTCCCTATACAGTGCCTTGAGTGCAAAAGGTGTATTGTGCACAGAAAGTGGACCGTGTGCAGAAAGTGTATGAAAACAGTAAATAAAAGTATTTTAACTCTGAGCTTTATGTCACTGGACAACATCAACTGAGGGGTACAAATAGTGATGTCCTAAAGCAGGGGCGGACACAGACAGCAGAGGGCCCCTGTGCAAAGAATGTGCCTGGGCCCCCCCCCCCAGCACTGTGCCCCCTCATGTACCTAGACCCCACCGGGGGGGCCTCCACTTACCCCGCGCATGTAGTGTCGCCACTTGCCTTGTCCACCACAGGTGGATGGAACGACTCCTGAGGTGGGCTCCGGGTGGCCCCTGTCCCTCTCAGTGTGCGGCCCAGTGAGTACTCCCCCAGGTCAGCCTGACCCGTATCTAGCTGGGAGGCAGAGGGCAGTGCTCCCCTTTACATTCGCACCCCTGGACTTAGCATGACACCCCTTGGCACCCCCTGGTTCCTTGGCTTCTTATCCTTAATGATAGAAGTGACTTACAGGCAGGGCCAGACTGGGACCAAAAATAGGCCCAGGCATTTTAAAATAAACAGCCCATTTTTATGGTGGGGGTCTGACTCATGGGACCCCCACCAATCACCTTGGTTCAAGTGGCTCCCGAGATGTTGGAAAGCTGCAACTCCCATCATGTCTGAAGTGACTACAGCTGATGGGACAGTCAGGAGACTACACAATGATATCAGTGACTACAGCTCTGATGGGACAGTTAGGAAAATACACAATGATATCACTGACCTGAGTGACGTCTTCTCTGTTGTCTTTACTTTTCTTCTTCATCTGGTCCAGACACCAGGATTTCTTCCATCTTCTCTGCAGAGTCTGACATCTGGACATCATTGGTTCCTTCATTTGTCAGTAGATCCTCATCCTCTGTATGATGACAATAATCATTATAACCTTGCCAAATACTGTACCCCTGAATATAATACTGCCAACCACTGTACCCCCTGAATACTGCCAACCACTGTACCCCTGAATATAATACTGCCAACCACTGTACCTCCGAATATAATACTGCCAACCACTGTACCCCTGAATATAATACTGCCAACCACTGTACTCCATGAATATAATACTGCCAACCACTGTACCCCTGAATATAATACTGCCAACCACTGTACCCCCGAATATAATACTGCCAACCACTGTACCCCCTGAATACTGCCAACCACTGTACCCCCTGAATATAATACTGCCAACCACTGTACCCCCTGAATACTGCCAACCACTGTACCCCCTGAATATAATACTGCCAACCATTGTACCCCCTGAATACTGCCAACCACTGTACCCCTGAATATAATACTGCCAACCACTGTACCCCCGAATATAATACTGCCAACCACTGTACCCCCTGAATATAATACTGCCAACCACTGTACTCCATGAATATAATACTGCCAACCACTGTACCCCTGAATATAATACTGCCAACCACTGTACCCCCTGAATATAATACTGCCAACCACTGTACCCCTGAATATAATACTGCCAACCACTGTACCCCCTGAATACTGCCAACCACTGTACCCCTGAATATAATACTGCCAACCACTGTACCCCTGAATATAATACTGCCAACCACTGTACCCCCTGAATACTGCCAACCACTGTATCCCTGAATATAATACTGCCAACCACTGTACTCCCTAAATACTGCCAACCACTGTACCCCCTGAATACTGCCAACCACTGTATCCCTGAATATAATACTGCCAACCACTGTACTCCCTAAATACTGCCAACCACTGTACCCCTGAATATAATACTGCCAAATACTGTACCCCTGAATATAATACTGCCAACCACTGTACCCCTGAATATAATACTGCCCACCACTGTACTCTATCAATATAATACTGCCAACCACGATACACCACTGAATCACCCCATACACTCCATCCTCAGTCTCCTCATCACCCCATACACTCCATCCTCAGTCTCCTCATCACCCCATACACTCCATCCTCAGTCTCCTCATCACCCTACGCACCCCATCCTCAGTCTCATCACCCCATACACCCCACACAACCCATCCTCGGTCTCCTCATCACCCCCATATACCCCATCCTCAGTCTCCTCATCACCCTCATACACCCCATGCACCCCATCTTCAGTCTCATCACCCCATACACCCCACACAACCCATCCTCAGTCTCCTCATCACCCCATACACCCCACACACCCCATCTTCAGTCTCCTCATCACCCCATACACCCCACGCACCCCATCCTCAGTCTCCTCATCACCCCATTCACTCCATCCTCAGTCTCCTCATCACCCCATGCACTCCATCCTCAGTCTCCTCATCACCCCACGCACTCCATCCTCAGTCTCCTCATCACCCCATTCACTCCATCCTCAGTCTCCTCATCACCCCATGCACTCCATCCTCAGTCTCCTCATCACCCCACGCACCCCATCCTCAGTCTCCTCATCACCCCATGCACCCCATCCTCAGTCTCCTCATCACCCCATGCACTCCATCCTCAGTCTCCTCATCACCCCATGCACTCCATCCTCAGTCTCCTCATCACCCCATGCACTCCATCCTCAGTCTCCTCATCACCCCACGCACTCCATCCTCAGTCTCCTCATCACCCCATACACCCCACGCACCCCATCCTCAGTCTCCTCATCACCCCATGCACTCCATCCTTAGTCTCCTCATCACCCCACGCACCCCATCCTCAGTCTCCTCATCACCCCATGCACTCCATCCTCAGTCTCCTCATCACCCCATATACCTTAAGCACCTCATCAATATTACACAGCTGACACCCCCCACCCCAGTCCTTCTCATCAACATTAAACCATCATTACCCCCTGACCCCCCCTCTGGTCCTCCTTATCAACACTACGCTCTCCCAGACCCCCAATCTTTCTTATCATTACACCACCAACCTCTTCAACACCCCTCCTGTCCTCTTCATCATCATTACAATCCCCTCCCCCACCGCCCTGCATCCGACCGTCGCTCTCCTCACCTCATCTGCTCAGGGATGCGGCCGTGTGAGGCGGGAGGGTTTGCTGCTCCTGTCGCTTCTGCCGGGGTCAGAGGCCATGACACGTGACGTCAGGGGCTTGGAACAGACGTGCGTGCCTGCGCGGGGCACGTCTGTTCCCATCAGCCCCTGGCCTGTCCTCTCGCCCGGCCGAGGTAAATTACTGCTGTCAGCGGCAGGTCCGGGACCTGTTGCTGCAGCATTTAGTATGAAGTACTGGCAGGGGGCCCTACAGGGGCCCAGACTGTGAGGCCCAGGCTGTAACCTGGGCTACTAGGTGGGCCCCCTAACACGCTGGGCCCCTGTGCAGCCGAACCGGCTGAACAAGTGATATGTCCGCCCCTGTCCTAAAGTCCATCCAAGTAGGTAGGGTGACTCTAGGATCCGTCACAGTCTGGCTCAGCCAAAAGTGACTTCTCCTTCCGGATGACAAGCCCCAGCATATCACAGGCAATATCCCCAGGCAGAACTAGAGATTATTGCATCCTTGTACCCAAAGAACCAGGCAACACCAGTCTTCAGGTATAAAATCAGACCTCTTTATTGTGGAACAAGTGTCTCCTTTTATAGGAAGGACATCACAGGAGGAAGGGTCTGTAAAGACAATACAAGTGGCAGTGAGTCTGGGAGATAATCCAATAAAGGCAATACAGGTGACAGGTAGTCTGGGAGATAATCCAATAAAGGTAATACAGGTGACAGGTAGTCTGGGAGATAATCCCATAAAGGTAATACAGGTGACAGGTAGTCTGGACAGATAATCCAATAAAGGTAATACAGGTGACAGGTAGTCTGGGAGATAATCCAACAAAGGTGATTAGCTCTCTTTATACAGTGCCTTGAGTGCAAAAGGTGTATTGTGCACAGAAAGTGGACCGTGTTCAGAAAGTGTATGAAAACAGTAAATAAAAGTATTTTAACTCTGAGCTTTATGTCACTGGACAACATCAACTGAGGGTACAAATAGTGATGTCCAAAAGTCCATCCAAGTAGGTAGGGTGACTCTAGGATCCGTCACAGTGCTCCCCATTTTAAAATGGCAGACCCGGTGCGATCCCAATGGATCCACTTGGGGCTGTCTGGGCTTGTACCACCAGACGCAGTTGCCCTGGTCCTCCTCTTGGTTGGGGTGTGCGGTAATAATGTAATCCAACACCAGCAAACCCTGTATGAAGCTTACTGGGGCTCCCCTCAGAAAATGTTTCTGCTTTTCCGGGCCTGGCCTGGCCCGTAGTCTGTGGGAAGGAGGCTAGCTTCCGAGCCCCTCCCAAGCAACCTATCCCAAAGGAAAACTCCATCTGTCACCATTTGAAGGGGCAGGGGGCCGACTGCTTCCTCACTCGGTTGCAATATCTGCCACTTAGGAGCCGCACCGACTGTGCCAGCCCCTGTACTGTTCCACAGCCGCTGGGGATCCGGGTCAACCATGTGGGATCCTGACTGGACCGATGCAGGGACCACAGTCCCATCTGTAACTGCAGACCTGCCGGCAGTCTTCAGTGCTAGGCAGATTGTAGCAAAACTCTGCCCTGATGTCGGCACTTGAACCGGAGAAGTGATCACTAGGTGGAGAGGAAGGTCGACTACCTTCTTACCTGTTTGCAATGTCTGGCGCTGGGGAGGTAAACCGACCACTCCATCTCCCTATATGGAATTCTGCAGCGGGGAGCAGCACCAACTGTGCTTTCACCATTACCTTAAAACAGCCGCTGGGGATCCAGGCCGACTGCCTGCGATCCCGACTGTACCAGTGTAGGGATCACAGTTCCCTCTGTAGCTGCAGTATTCGTTGTTGAGCAGCGTACAGTAGGACTCTGCCCTGAAGCCAGCGCTTCAGCCGGGGCTGTGCTCAGTAGGTGGAGAGGGAGGTCAACTGCCTCCTCATCCGGTTGCAACCACTTGCACTGGGGAGATGAGCCGACCGCTCCATCTCCCGACATAAAATTCTCCATCTGGGGAGCCGCACCGTCTGTGCTTGCTCCTGTGCTGTTAAACAGTCTCTGTGGATCCAGGCCAACTGCCTGCGATCCAGGGTGGAGTGGTACAGGGATCACTGACCCCTCTGTAGCTGTAGAGCTGGCACTGGTGTCTAATGCTGGACAGAGTGTAGCAGAACTCAGCCCTAATGCCGGCGCTTCCACCCTGGTGTCCTGACCGGATACTGCTAGAGCGTTGCGGTCTGGTGTGCAATCCAGGGGAAGGGGAAGACAGAGACCAGCCGTCTTATCTGTGCTGGTTTCCTCTGCTGTACATGGCTCGTGACCGTAGAAATCTCCCCCAAACAAGGACAGGTGTTACGCCGAGCGCTCCGGGTCCCCGCTCCTCCCCGGAGCGCTCGCGGCGTTTGCTTCTTCGCAGCGCCCCGGTCAGACCAGCTGACCGTGAGCGCTGCGATAATGCCCCTAGCCGGGATGCGATCCGCGTTGCGGGACGCGCCCGCTCGCGGTTCGCATCCCGGTCCGCTTACCAGACTCGTTCCCCGTCTGTTCTGTCCCAGCGTGCGCGGCCCCGCTCCCTAGGGCGCGCGCGCCGGCTCTCTGCGATTTAAAGGGCCGGTGCGCCGCTGATTGGCGCCTGGTTCTAATTACTGTGTTCACCTGTGCACTTCCCTATATAACCTCACTTCCCCTTCCCTTCCTTTCCGGATCTTGTTGCCATTGTGCCAGTGAAAGCGTTCTTTGTATGTCCCAAGCCAGTGTTCCAGACCTCTTGCCGTTGCCCCTGACTACGATCCTTGCTGCCTGCCCTGACCTTCTGCTACGTCCGACCTTGCTCTTGCCTAATCCCTTGTACCGCGCCTATCTCAGCAGTCAGAGAGGTTGAGCCGTTGCCGGTGGATACGACCTGGTTGCTACCGCCGCTGCAAGACCATCCCGCTTTGCGGCGGGCTCTGGTGAATACCAGTAGCAACTTGGAACCGGTCCGCCGGCACGGTTCACGCCAATCCCTCTCTGACACAGAGTATCCACCTCCAGCCTGCCGAATCCTGACAGTAGATCCGGCCATGGATCCCGCTGAGGTCCCGCTGCCAGTTGTCGCTGACCTCACCACGGTGGTCGCCCAGCAGTCACAACAGATAGCGCAACAAGGCCATCAGCTGTCTCAACTGACTGTTATGCTACAACAGCTTCTACCACAGCTACAGCAACCATCTCCTCCGCCAGCTCCTGCACCTCCTCCGCAGCGAGTGGCCGCTTCCAGCCTCCGCTTATCTTTGCCGGACAAATTCGATGGGGACTCTAGACTTTGCCGTGGTTTTCTCTCGCAATGTTCCCTGCATTTGGAGATGATGTCGGACCAATTTCCAACTGAACGGTCGAAGGTGGCTTTCGTGGTCAGTCTCCTGTCTGGGAAGGCCCTGTCATGGGCCACACCGCTCTGGGACCGCAATGATCCTGTCACTGCCACTGTAAAGTCCTTCTTCGCTGAGCTTCGTAGTGTCTTCGAGGAACCAGCCCGAGCTTCTTCTGCCGAGACTGCCCTGCTGAACCTGGTCCAGGGTAATTCTTCCGTAGGCGAGTAAGCCATCCAATTTCGTACTCTCGCCTCCGAATTATCTTGGAATAACGAGGCTCCTGCGTGACCTTCAAAAAAGGCCTATCCAGTAACATCAAAGATGTGCTGGCCGCACGAGAAATTCCTGCCAACCTGCATGAACTTATTCATTTGGCCACCCGCATTGACATGCGCTTTTCCGAAAGACGCCAGGAGCTCCGTCAGGATATGGACTTTGTTCGCACGAGGCGGTTTCTCTCCCCGGCTCCTCTCTTCTCTGGTCCGCTGCAATCTGTTCCTGTGCCTTCTGCCGTGGAGGCTATGTAAGTAGACCGGTCTCGCCTGACACCACAAGAGAGGACACGCCGCCGCAATGAGAACCTATGCCTGTACTGTGCCAGTACCGAACACTTCCTGAAGGATTGTCCTATCCATCCTCCACGTCGGGAAAGACGCACTCCGACTCCGCACAAAGGTGAGACAGCTCTAGGTGTGAACTCTGCTTCTCCACGTCTTACTGTGCGTGTGCGGTTTTCTTCTAACTCCTCCTTCTCAGCTGTGGCCTTTTTGGATTCTGGATCTGCAGGAAATTTTATTTTGGCCTCTTTCGTTAACAGGTTCAACATCCCAGTGACCAGTCTCGCCAGACCTCTCTACATCGCTTCTGTTAATGGAGAAAGATTGGACTGTACTGTGCGTTACAGCACAGAACCCCTGTTAATGTGCATTGGACCTCATCACGAAAAAATTGAATTTCTGGTCCTCTCTAATTGCACTTCTGAAATTCTTCTCGGACTGCCTTGGCTCCAACGCCATTCCCCTACCCTTGACCAGACCACCGGGGAAATCAAGAACTGGGGGGCTTCTTGCCACAAAAAATGCCTCACGTCTGCTCCCAGTCCTGCCAGTCAAACCCCTATGGCTCCTCCGATACCAGGTCTCCCCAAGGCCTATTTGGACTATGCCGATGTTTTTTGTAAAAAACAAGCAGAGACTTTGGCTCCTCACAGGCCTTATGACTGCCCTATTGATCTCCTTCCTGGCACTACTCCACCCCGGGGCAGGATCTATCCTCTGTCAGCTCCTGAGACACAAGCCATTTCGGATTACATCCAGGAAAATTTAAAAAGGGGATTCATCCGCAATGTCTTCCTCCCCTGCCGGAGCGGGGTTCTTCTTTGTCTCCAAAAAAGACGGTTCCTTACGGCCATGCATCGATTACCGCGGTCTTAATAAGATCACTATAAAAAAACGCTATCCCCTGCCTCTTATCTCGGAACTCTTTGACCGCCTACGTGGCGCTAACATCTTTACCAAATTGGATTTAAGAGGTGCATATAATCTCATCCGCATCAGGGAAGGGGATGAGTGGAAGACAGCATTTAATACCAGAGACGGACATTTTGAATATCTGGTTATGCCCTTTGGGCTCTGCAACGCCCCTGCTGTCTTCCAGGACTTTGTGAATGAAATTTTTCGTGATCTGTTATATACCTGTGTTGTGGTTTACTTGGACGACATTTTGATTTTCTCTTCTAACCTCGAAGAACACCGCTGTCATGTCCGCCAGGTGCTCCAGAGACTCCGTGACAATCAGTTATATGCCAAGATGGAGAAATGTCTCTTTGAATGCCAATCTCTTCCCTTCCTAGGATATTTAGTCTCTGGCCAGGGAATTCAAATGGACCCAGACAAACTGTCAGCCATTTTAGATTGGCCACACCCCTCCGGACTCCGAGCTATCCAACGCTTCTTGGGGTTTGCCAATTACTACCGACAATTTATTCCACATTTTTCCACCATTGTGGCTTCAATTGTGGCCCTAACCAAGAAAAACGCCAACCCTAAGTCCTGGCCTGCCCAAGCGGACCAGGCATTCAACCGTCTCAAAACTGCCTTTTCTTCTGCTCCTGTACTCTCCAGACCTGATCCATCTAAACCCTTCTTACTGGAGGTAGACGCCTCCTCGGTGGGAGCCGGAGCTGTACTCCTACAAAAAGACTCTTCTGGACATAATATTACCTGTGGTTTCTTTTCTAAGACCTTCTCCCCGGCGGAGAAAAATTACTCCATTGGTATCGAGAACTGCTGGCCATAAAACTAGCACTTGAGGAATGGAGGCACCTGCTGGAGGGTTCCAAATACCCAATTATCATCTACACTGATCACAAGAATCTCTCTTATCTTCAGTCGGCACAACGGCTGAACCCACGCCAGGCTAGGTGGTTGTTTTTTGCCCGTTTTAATTTTGAGATTCATTTCCGCCCTGCTGACAAAAACATCAGGGCTGACGCCCTCTCTCGTTCCTCTTATGCCTCCGAAACGGAAGTCCCCCTGCAACACATTGTTCCTCCTGAATGTCTGATCTCCTCTTCCCCAGCTTCCATCAGACAAACACATCCTGGAAAGACTTTCGTCCCTCCATGCCAACGCCTCAAGATTCTCAGGTGGGGACACTCCTCGCACCTCGCCGGCCATGCTGGCGTCAAGAAGTCCATCCAACTCATCTCTCGATTTTATTGGTGGCCTACCCTGGAAGCGGATGTTGCTGATTTTGTTCGGGCTTGTACAGTCTGTGCCCGGGACAAGACTCCTCGCCAGAAGCCTGCCGGCCTCCTTCATCCTCTGCCTGTCCCTGAGCAAACATGGTCTCTGATTGCCATGGACAATCAGAGTCATTTGGGTGGTCGTTGATCGTTTTTCCAAGATGGCACATTTTATTCCACTTCCAGGCCTTCCTTCTGCGCCACAGTTGGCGAAACAATTTTTTGTGCACATTTTTCACCTTCACTGGCTTCCCACGCATATCGTCTCGGATAGAGGCGTTCAATTTGTGTCGAAATTCTGGAGAGCTCTCTGTAACCAACTAAAAATCAAATTAAATTGCTCGTCTTCCTATCATCTCCAATCCAATGGGCAAGTAGAGAGAGAGTTAACCAGGTTCTTGGTGACTATTTGCGACATTTTGTTTCCTCTCGCCAGGATGATTGGGCCGATCTTCTACCCTGGGCTGAATTCTCGTACAATTTCAAAGACTCTGAATCCTCCGCTAAATCCCCGTTCTTTGTGGTGTACGGCCGTGACCCTCTTCCCCCCCTCCCCACTCCCACTTCTTCTGGTTTGCCTGCTGTTGACGAAGTTACCCGGGATTTCTCCATCATCTGGAAAGAGACTCAAAAATTCCTCCTACAGGCCTCATCCCAGATGAAGAAGCATGCCGACAAAAAGAGAAGAACTCCTCCTGTTTTTGCTCCTGGAGACAAAGTGTGGCTCTCCGCCAAGTATATCCGCTTCCGTGTCCCCAGTTATAAACTGCGACCACGTTATCTTGGACCCTTTAAAATCAAGTGCCAAATCAATCCTGTCTCCTACAAACTCCTTCTTCCCCCTTCTCTCCGTATTCCTAACGCTTTTCATGTTTCTCTCCTTAAACCGCTTATCCTTAACCGCTTCTCTCCCAAGGTTGTCGCTCCTACTCCTGTCTCCGGGTCCTCAGATGTCTTCTCGGTTAAAGAAATTCTCGCGTCTAAGACGGTCAGAGGTTAAAAAAAAATTCTCGTAGATTGGGAGAATTGCGGTCCTGAGGAGAGGTCGTGGGAACCCGAGGATAACATTCTCGACAAGGACCTCATTCACAAATTTTCAGGTTCCAAAAAGAGGGGGAGACCCAAGGGGGGGGGGTACTGTTACGCCGAGCGCTCCGGGTCCCCGCTCCTCCCCGGAGCGCTCGCGGCGTTTGCTTGTTCGCAGCGCCCCGGTCAGACCAGCTGACCGTGAGCGCTGCGGTAATGCCCCTAGCCGGGATGCGATCCGCGATGCGGGACGCGCCCGCTCGCGGTTCGCATCCCGGTCCGCTTATCAGACTCATTCCCCGTCTGTTCTGTCCCGGCGCGTGCGGCCCTGCTCCCTAGGGCGCACGCGCCGGCTCTCTGCGATTTAAAGGGCCGGTGCGCCGCTGATTGGCGCCTGGTTCTAATTACTGTGTTCACCTGTGCACTTCCCTATATAACCTCACTTCCCCTTCCCTTCCTTGCCGGATCTTGTTGCCATTGTGCCAGTGAAAGCGTTCTTTGTATGTCCCAAGCCAGTGTTCCAGACCTCTTACCGTTGCCCCTGACTACGATCCTTGCTGCCTGCCCTGACCTTCTGCTACGTCCGACCTTGCTCTTGCCTAATCCCTTGTACCGCGCCTATCTCAGCAGTCAGAGAGGTTGAGCCGTTGCCGGTGAATACGACCTGGTTGCTACCGCCGCTGCAAGACCATCCCGCTTTGCGGCAGGCTCTGGTGAATACCAGTAGCAACTTAGAACCGGTCCGCCGGCACGGTCCATGCCAATCCCTCTCTGACACAGAGGATCCACCTCCAGCCTGCCGAATCCTGACAACAGGTAGTCTTCCTCGAGGTACCATTCCTGATACGTCAGCCAAGATAGATCCGGTTCCAGGTCTGGCACCTCCGGCGGCGGCAGCATCTCTCTCCGCTTGTCCTGGATGTCCCAGAGTCTGTATGCCTCGGTTCGGCCAAAGTCGTACCGCTCCTTGAATGCATCCCACAATAGGCCAGGCAAGCCGAAGTCTGTCCCTTCCGGAGAACAGGCTGTGTTTGGCTCCGACTGCCTGCAGCTTGCCCACCAGTACAGGGCACGGTAATGAGCCTCAAGCTCCATTTCTTTCTGCACCAATCTGTGCAACTCAACCATTTCGCTGCCCGTGGGTTGCTCTCTGAGGTAGCGAAGCCACAAGTGGACCTGTTCCCTGAAGCGCTGTTCTGGGGTGGGCAGGACTTGTGCTCGGCTTCTCTCTGACTCCTCAAGAACAACTTCCCAAATCTGCAAGTGAATTAAGGCTCTCTCTTGTATGGACATCTCTTCCATGGCATACTGCAGCTTTGCTATACGGAGTTGTGTCAGCTGTGTAAGGACCCTGTTCACACTCTCTCGTGGAGGATCTTTGAAAAGACCCAGGAACCATTGCACCTCTCTTCGGAAATCCTCCATCCTTACCGGCTCTTCCTTCGCCAGGGTAAATTGCTGAGACCGGGGTCAAGCCAGCGGCTGTATCTCCCCCAGCTGGGCTGGTCTCAGTGTCGATCCTGGAGAAGTCAGATCCCACCGCTGCCACCAATTGTGATGGACTGACTCCGCCAAAAGTGACTTCTCCTTCCGGATGACAAGCCCCAGCATATCACAGGCAATATCCCGTGGCAGAACTAGAGATTATTGCCATAAAGGTAATACAGGTGACAGGTAGTCTGGGAGATAATCCAATAAAGGTAATACAGGTGACAGGTAGTCTGGGAGATAATCCAATAAAGGTGATTAGCTCTCCCTATACAGTGCCTTGAGTGCAAAAGGTGTATTGTGCACAGAAAGTGGACCGTGTGCAGAAAGTGTATGAAAACAGTAAATAAAATTATTGTAACTCTGAGCTTTATGTCACTGGACAACATCAACTGAGGGGTACAAATAGTGATGTCCTAAAGTCCATCCAAGTAGGTAGGGTGACTCTAGGATCCGTCACACCATCCACTTCCTCAGGGTTTCACGGTTCCTTTTTGTGAGGTTTTAGTTGAGCAGCTGTAAATAATTCACATTAATGTCCCAGTAAGTCCAGAACAATTCACGATGCTCCATAAGTCCCCACCCCAGAAACGCCCTCGGAGTGGAGAAGACATAGACGCTGTGCTGCCATACTGAGACATGGGGAGGGTAAGGACCTGTGGTGGCTACAGGAAGCGTCAAGAGTTATGTTGGGTGTAGTAGTGATAGGGATGACCCTTATTTTTCTAATGACTGATCAATATATTAATATTAAAAGCCATTTCTGCTGGAAAAATATCTGTTCCCTTACCCTTTAACCCAGATACATCAGAATGCTAAATGCTATTGCTGAATATTCCAGAAGAGCTTGCTTTCCTTAAGTCAAAACATTTCATCTTATAGCTTTGCCTGTAACTAAGAAACCTTGGGATGGAGACTCTGAATACAGGACGTCTAAACATTGGACTTCGTGGAAAGATGAAGAAATCTCAAGCTAGAAGTCTTGCAAGATAAAGACTTATGCTACGCCACAAATGACTAATCGGCATTTAGTATGATGCATAGCTTTATCCTTCAACCTATATACTCAGAATGTTACCTGCTCGTGACTCCGAACAAGAGCAGAGAACATTTTCCAAGAAATTAATGTACACTACATATGCTAATATACAGACCCAATATTTGAAAGCCCAATCAGACTGTAACATATTAATTGTGATGTCATAATCAATCCTCCTACTTTGCACAATGTTAAAACCAACTGTTTATTCCTTTTGGGAGCAGCAGAGCTTCCTGCCAAGAAAGAGTGTATACCAACATATCCTGTGTGGTGTATATCTTTTTGTGTGGACACTTGGCAAAGTGTATAGCAGCCTGGTCAATCACATTTGAAAAGCCCCCACTCAACCCATCCTTAACAGTAGTCCGTGATGTATCTATATGACACGTGATAGGGTGGCAACCAACCCAATGTTCCCCTGTGAGCCCCACAACTAGCTTTCTGTCAAGGAAGTTGTTCCCATTGTGATGACTCGCTCTTGCAGACAGGTGCGGTTGCAGTACAGAGGCATGGAAACAGGACTTTTCGAATCAAAGTTCAGTGTTTTATTCACACTTGACAAACAGAAAACAGTCTTTAAATGCAGAACAAAGGAAAAGTAACAAAAGTCCACCTGTATTCGTTAAGTGTTTGTTCACACCTGAGTCCATGCCGTGCGGCATCAAGCAAGTCTTTTCCAGGCCTCCAGACAGACTGCTCACCAACTTCCAATCTCTCAGGAAAGATCTCCACATTCAGCTCTCTCTGGCAGTGTGAGCTGCAACATGCAAATCCCCCTCAGCTAGTGAAGCAGGCTCCATTTAAAGGGGTACTCCGGCCCTGAGACATCTTATCCCTTATCCAAAGGATAGGGGATAAAATGTCTCACTGAGGGGACCCCCGCAATCTTGTATTCACCACCCACCTGCTTGAGCTGCACGCCACGGTGCCAGCTCACAAACAGCCAGTTGGCGACCACAGGGCCGGAGTATAATCATGCCATGACTCTACTCCTGTGTGACGTCACCCCCCGCCCCCGCTATTCAAGTCTATGGGAGGGGGCGTACACCCCCTCCCATAGACTTGCATAGCAGGGGGTGACGTCACACAGGGGCGGAGTCAAGATGTCATGATACTCCGGCCCGTGATTGTCACACCCCCTCCCATAGACTTGCATAGGGGGGGCAGGGGGTGACGTCAAACGGGGGCGGAGTCAAGACGTCATGATACTCAGGCCCGTGGTCATCACACCCCCTCCCATAGACTTGCATAGCGGGGGGTGACGTCACACAGGGGCGGAGTCGTGGTGTCACGATACTCTGGCCCTGTGGTCGCGACCCGGCTGTTTGTGAGCTGGCACCGCGGCGTGCAGCCCAAACAGGTGGGTGGCAAATACAAGAGTACGGGGGTCCCCAGCGGCGGGACCCCCGTGGTGAGACATCTGATGTCTCAGGGCCGGAGTACCCCTTTAAGGCCAACAAAAGGTGGATTGTGGGGAATGGCCCCCCAACCTACACTTGGTCATTCCCAGTAAGAGCCATCCCGGATTGGCCTTCCAGCCATACTACGGCAATAGTGTCAATCTGCATCGCAACACAGACACTGAATAAATACCGACTCTAACTTCACCAAAGCCAGGAACCTCGGAGACACAGACCGACCATCACCCACGATACCTTTCACCTTCTCTCACCATATACAAAGTGCAGGGTTGAGACCTCTGAGTTCTAGGATTCCATTATACAAATTGTAAACTTTACTCCAAACTGGTGCAATGGCAACAAAATGCAGTTGATTTGGTGTAACTTGGAATGTGACAGCTTCTCAGCCAGAAGAATTAATATTTGGTCACTGTGGCTTTAATTAAAGGGGTACTCCGCTGCTCAGCGTTTGGAACTGTTCCGAATGCTGGAGCCGGGAGTTTGTGACATCACGAGCCTTCAGGGCTGCACCCGACGCTCTAAACAAACGCCAGGGAGACAGCAGGGAAATATCAGGGGTCCCCAGAGGCGACACCCCCGCCATCACACATCTTGTCCCCTGTCCTTTGGGTAGAGGATAACATGTCCAGGGGCAGAGTACCCCTGTAAGTAAAAAATAATTTAGCAAAACCGTCAGGGGAGGACGTGCAGGGCTGTGGCGGTGGAGGAGGGAGGGATGATGGCTGCTCCGCCTGAATGTTGGGTGTCACACGTGGACTGTCACCGGGGTGCCGCCTTTATTGTTTACTCCAGAAAGGCTATGGGCAAAGTCGGGCCCAGTGGGGGTACCAGTAGTCGGTGAGCAGTATCAGGGGCGTAACTATAGCGGATGTAGAGATGGGGCCCCATAAGGAGGCCCCTGTAGTATGAAGAGCACATGAAGGGCCCCATTACATGATATATTATAGCGGTACTGTGCTCTAACCCAGGGGAGATTATAGATGAGATTCCGGACAGTCCTGGGGGTCATGGAAAGAGCGGTCTTACATGGTGGGCGGGGCTCTATCTAGCTTATTATCCAAGGGCCCCCCCTATAACACGGTGCAGTATGGGGAGGCAGTCTACTCAGGACTGGTGCAAGGATTATTGCCACCCTAGGCAAAAGCTCATTTTGTTGCCCACCTTATTACTGGGGTGACACACTGTAACAAACCTCCTCCTCATGTAATCTCCTTACTACTGGGGTGACACACTGTAACACACCTCCTCCTCATGTAATCTCCTTACTACTGGGGTGACACATTGTAACAAACCTCCTCCTCATGTAATCTCCTTAATACTGGGGTGACACACTGTAACAAACCTCCTCCTCATGTAATCTCCTTACTACTGAGGTGACACACTGTAACAAACCTCCTCCTCATGTAATCTCCTTACTACTGGGGTGACACATTGTAAGAAACCTCCTCCTCATGTAATCTCCCTACTACTGGGGTGACACACTGTAACAAACCTCCTCCTCCTCATGTAATCTCCTTACTACCTGGGTGGCACACTGTAACAAATCTCCTTCCATGTAATCTCCTTACTACTGGGGTGATACACTGTAACAAACCTCCTCCTCATGCAATCTCCTTACTAGTAGGGTGACACACTGTAACAACCCCCTCCTCATGTAATCTCCTTACTACTGGGGTGACACACTGTAGCAAACCTCCTCCTCATGTAATCTCCTTACTACTGGGGTGACACACTGTAACAAACCTCCTCCTCATGTAATCTCCTTAGTACTGGGGTGACACATTGTAACAAACCTCCTACTCATGTAATCTCCCTACTACTGGGGTGACACACTGTAACAAACCTCCTCCTACTCATGTAATCTCCTTACTACTGGGGTGATACACTGTAACAAACCTCCTCCTCATGTAATCTCCTTACCAGTAGGGTGACACACTGTAACAACCCCCCTCCTCATGTAATCTCCTTACTACTGTGGTGACACACTGTAACAAACCTCCTCCCCATGTAATCTCCTTACTACTAGGGTGACACACTGTAACAAACCATCTCCTCATGTAATCTCCTTACTACTGGGGCGACACACTGTAACAAACCCCCTGCTCATGTAATCTCCTTACTACTGGGGTGACACACTGTAACAAACCCTCTCCTCATGTAATCTCCTTACTACTGGGGTGACACACTGTAACAAACCTCCTCCTCATGTAATATCCTTACTACATGGGTGACACACTGTAACAAACCTCCTCCTCATGTAATCTCCTTTCTACTGGGGTGACACACTGTAACAAACCTCCTCCTCATGTAATCTCCTTACTACTGGGTGACACACTGTAACAAACCCCCTCCTCATGTAATCTCCTTACTACTGGGTGACACACTGTAACAAACCGGCTCCTCATGTAATCTCCTTACTACTGGATAACACACTGTAACAAACCTCCTCCTCACGTAATCTCCTTACTACTGGGGTGACACACTGAAACAAATATCCTTCCATGTAATCTCCTTACTACTAGGGTGACACACTGTAACAAACCATCTGCTCATGTAATCTCCTTACTACTGAGGTGACACACTGTAACAAACCTCCTCCTCATATAATCTCCTTACTACTGGGGTGACACACTGAAACAAATATCCTTCCATGTAATCTCCTTACTACTGGGGTGACACACTGTAACAAACCTCCTCCTCATGTAATCTCCTTACTACTGGGGTGACACACTGTAACAAACCTCCTCCTCATGTAATCTCCTTATTACTGGGGTGACACACTGTAACAAACCTCCTCCTCATGTGATCTCCTTACTACTGGGGTGACACACTGTAACAAACCTCCTCCTCATGTAATCTCCTTACTACTGTGGTGACACACTGTAACAAACCCCCTCCTCATATAATCTCCTTACTACTGTGGTGACACACTGTAACAAACCTCCTCCTCACATAATCTCCTTACTACTGGGGTGACACACTGTAACAATCCTCCTCCTCATGTAATCACCTTACTACTGGGGTGACACACTGTAACAATCCTCCTCCTCATGTAATCTCCTTACTACTGGGGTGACACACTGTAACAAACCCCCTCCTCATGTAATATCCTTACTACTGTGGTGACACACTGTAACAAACCTCCTCCTCATGTAATCTCCTTACTACTGGGGTGACACACTGTAACAAACCTCCTCTTCATGTAATCTCCTTACTACTGGGGTGACACACTGTAACAAACCTCCTCCTCATGTAATCTCCTTACTACTGGGGTGACACACTGTAACAAACCTCCTCACTTAATCTCCATACTACTGGGGTGACACACTGTAACAAACCTCCTCCTCATGTAATTACCTTACTACTGGGGTGACACACTGTAACAAACCTCCTCTTCGTGTAATCAATCAGAGGCTTTGGCTGGGTTTTTCTGTTTTTTTGGTGCTTTGTATGTCGGCTAACTTTATTGCTGCGGGCAGAGTGGTGCCCCTATTAAGAGTGCGCTCTAGGCTGCTGCCTATTTGGCCTGTAGGTGGATCGGCGCTGAGTCTACTGTCATCTGTAAGTATTTGTAGTAACGTTATTATTATTATTATTATCTCTCCGTGACGCTCGTGGTTTATGGGGGGGGGGGGGGGCGGGGGGACCTGTGTGTCACATCCTCCATAGACAGAAGCTCCGCCCCCCGGGCCCCGGTACAATGTGTCTGATAAGAAAGTGGAATTAACACTTCTATTAATATCTCCAGACGTCAGTCACATCCTGTGGAAATCTCTGGACCTCCGACTGGTGAAAACCATCACAGGGTCCTAGATGAGAGCGACCGGCGGAGGACGCTGAGCGCTGGATGTGAGATGAGGGGCTACCTGATCCCGCTGCTGCTCCCAGGTATGAGGTCTGCAGGGTCATGTGGTGGGAGACACACCGTATACACCTGCGTATACACCAGAAGACCAAAAGTATGTGCCCCCCTCCTGATTAATGAGCTCGGGTGTGTCAGAGACCATTGTCACAGCCATGTTATCTCCATAGACAACCACCGGGGGGCAGTACGGGTCATAACGGAGGACTATGGGGGAGATTTATCAAAACCTGCCCAGAGGAAATGTTGCCCAGTTGCCCATAGCAACCAATCAGCTTCCTTCTTTCATTTTCAACAAGGCCTCTGCAAAATGAAAGCAGCGATCTGATTGGTTGCTATGGGCAACTGGGCATCTTTTCCTCTGGACGGGTTTTGATAAATCTCCCCCCCTATATACAGGACACATAAGGCGCCGCCTAAACCTCAGGTCACTTGGTGGAATGTTCCATCCGTCTCGGATGAAGAGGAAGCATATAAACGTTGTCTGGGGGGGCTTTATGGGTTCCAAAGGGTTAAAGGGGTATTCCGGGCCAAAATATTTTACAAGATTTTATAAGATGTCTGATCGCGGGGGGCCCGCTGCTGAGTCCCCCCCGCGATCTCCCTGCAGCACCCACATTCTATGCGGGGACTGCGTCTCTAGTTTCGGAAGCCTCCTGGTTTCCGGGAATGGGGACGTGATGTCACGCCACGCCCCCTCCATTCATGTCTATGGGAGGGGGCGTGACGTACGTCACACCCCCTCCCATAGACATGAATGGAGGGGGCGTGGCCTGGCGTCACGTCCCCACTCCCGGAAACCTGGAGGTTTCCGAAACTGGAGATTCAGGGAGATCACGGGGGGTCTCAGCAGCGGTTCCCCCGCAATCAGACACCTTATCCCCTCTCCTTTGGATAGGGGATAAAATATTTTTGCCCGGAATACCCCTTTAATGTTTCTCTTTGAAGAGAGAAGGTGTATGGAGACTTATTCGGGCTCCACTGGGAATTCTGGGAAGAGGAGTATGTAGCTTTGTGGTACCACCTTTTGGAGGTTCCTTCCCATTAAGCTACTTGTTAAGTTCTTTAAGAAGCCTTTGAACATAACTGGGGATTTAAGAAGCCAAGCCAGAAAGATACCCATCTGTAGACGGGTGCGGGCTGGTCCACTGATGTATTATGGGACAAAGGGGGTAATGTTTCTCCGTGAAACGTAATGTTTCCTTGCTTTGTTAAATCCCCAGTTATGTTCTGAGTCTTCTTAAAGACTCATTAAAGCGGTATACTCCGGTGGAAAAAAAATATTTTTTTTTACATCTACTGGTGCCAGAAAGTTAAACAGATTTGTAAATTACTTCTATATAAAAATCTTAACCCTTCCAGTACTTATCAGCTGCTGTATGCTCCACACGAAGTTGTGTAGTTCTTTCCAGTCTGACCACAGTGCTCTCTGCTGACACCTCTGTCCGTGTCAGGAATTGTCCAGAGCAGGAGAGGTTTGCTATGGGGATTTGCTTGTACTCTGGACAGTTCCTGACACGGACAGAGGTGTCAGTAGAGAGCACTGTGGTCAGACTGGAAAGAACTACACAACTTCGTGTGGAGCATACAGCAGCTGATAAGTACTGGAAGGATTAAGATTTTTAATAGAAATAATTTAGAAATCTGATTAACTTTCTGGCACCAGTAGATGTAAAAAAAAAAAAATTTCCACCGGAGTACCCCTTTAAAGCATGGACTTGAAGAGAAGCTACTTTTCATATCCTTTCTCCCAGAATTCCCAGTGGAACATGATAATGGCCTATAAGTATCTACGTGCCTTCTTGGCGATCTCTTCAAAGAGAAACGTTACCCCTTTGGTCCCACGACACAGGGATCTCTTTGAGACAGACAACCCCAAGCTGTTTACTGATAAGGGGCAATGAGCCCAAAACAGCTGTCTATCATCTTTCTGGCATGATTTAAATCCCCAGTCATGTTCAAAGGCTTTCTAAAGAAACCAAGGGTTGACATGAAGGGAATTGGTTTCAATGTGGATCAACTGCACAACAAGCTTAAGGGGTACTCTGCCCGTAGACATCTTATCCCCTATCCAAAGGATAGGGGATAAGATGTCTCATTGCGGGGGTCCCGCCGCTGGGGACCCCTGCGATCTCGACTGCGGCACTCCAGACATCCGGCGCATGGAGCGAACTTCACTCCATGCCGGAAGACTGGCAATGCGGGGGGGCAGAGGCTCGTGATGTCACGGTCGCGCCCCGCTCGTGATGTCACGGCCACGCCCCCTCAATGCAAGTATATGGGAGATGGCGTGACGGCCGTCACGCCCCCTCTGATAGACTTGCATTGAGGGGGCATGGCCGTGATGTCACGAGCCTTGACCGTGAAGTCACGAGCCCCCAGCGCTGCACCCGACACTCTAAACAAACGCCGGGTGCAGCAAGGAGATCACGGGGGTCCCCAGCAGCAGGACCCCCATGATCAGACATCTTATCCCCTATCCTTTGTATAGGGGATAAGATGTCTAGGGGCGGAGCACACCTTTAAGACCAGCATGTTCAATGAGAATCGTGGTCAGGGTGCACATACTTTTGACCTAATCCTATCACCTACCTCACACCCTGCACTATATCATCCCGTAGTTACCATCTCTCTGGGGTCCCCAGGTCTGGTCGGAGCGATGTCTGTCGTTCCGTTCTCTGCCGGGGACTCGGTGACGTTGAGCTGCTCAGATAAAACCAACAGGACCAGGAATCTATCGGACGTGTCTCTTATCACCTGGAGGAAAGTCGACGGTTCTCGTTCTCTACATTTTGTATCTGACGGAATAAAAAACAAATCAGACTTTGTAGACCCCCGAGTCTCCTTCCTGAGCACGCTGCTCCCCCCGATGCTCCGGATCAGAGACGCCCGTCGGGATGACGCTGGATATTATACCTGTCAAATTATTACTACATCCGGAAGATTCCACAAATCGTGGGCACTTCACAAATCAGGTGGGATCAATAGTTTTAAATGTTGTACAATTTTTAAACATTTTCTTAAAAAATCTTCTGGGCCCCTTGATACTTTTTGCTCGTACACAGTCGTATGAAAAAACAAGGACTGCTTGTGAGGTTTTTGACTCTTAAATTGATCTTGTTTCTCTTGTGGATTGGTCGGTCTCATTAAGACACCTCTTGGCCATGATTCTTCTCCACAGAATCTGCCAGACACACATTTTAGGCTCCTCACCTCTATATGGTCCCCATCTATATTGCCACACACAGTAATAGTGCCCACTTTGTGCCCCCAAATAGTAGTTAGGCCCCCTCTATGACCTCATATGGTATGAGGCCCCCTCTATTACCTCGTATAGTATTAGGCCCCCTCTATGACCTCATATAGTATAAGGCCCCCTCTATGACCTCAAATAGTAGTTAGGCCCCTTCTATGACCTCATATAGTAGTTAGGCCCCCTCTATGACCTCATATAGTAGTTAGGCCCCCTCTATGACCTCATATAGTAGTTAGGCCCCCTCTATTACCTCGTATAGTATTAGGCCCCCTCTATGACCTCAAATAGTATTAGGCCCCTTCTATGACCTGTTCTAGTAGTTAGGCCCCCTCTATGACCTCATATAGTAGTTAGGCCCCCTCTATTACCTCGTATAGTATTAGGCCCCTTCTATGACCTCATATAGTATTAGGCCCTCTCTATGACCTCATATAGTAGTTAGGCCCCCTCTATGACCTCATATAATATTAGGCCCCCTCTATGACCTCATATAGTATTAGGCCTCCTCTATGACCTCATATGGTATTAGGCCCCCTCTATGAGCTCATATAGTATTAGGCCCCCTCTATGAGCTCATATAGTAGTTAGGCCCCCTCTATGACCTCGTATAGTATTAGGCCCCCTCTATGACCTCATATAGTATTAGGCCCCCTCTATGACCTCATATAGTAGTTAGGCCCCCTCTATGACCTCATATAGAATTAGGCCCCCTCTATGACCTCAGATAGTATAAGGCCCCCTCTATGACCTCATATAGTATTAGGCCCCCTCTGTGACCTCATATAGTATTAGACCCCCCCTATGACCTCATATAGTATTAGGCCCCCTCTATGACCTCATATAGTATTAGGCCCCCTCTATTACCTCGTATAGTATTAGGCCCCCTCTATGACCTCAAATAGTATTAGGCCCCTTCTATGACCTGTTATAGTAGTTAGGCACCCTCTATGACCTCATATAGTAGTTAGGCCCCCTCTATTACCTCGTATAGTATTAGGCCCCTTCTATGAACTCATATAGTATTAGGCCCTCTCTATGACCTCATATAGTAGTTAGGCCCCCTCTATGACCTCATATAATATTAGGCCCCCTCTATGACCTCATATAATATTAGGCCCCCTCCTCTATGACCTCATATGGTATTAGGCCCCCTCTATGAGCTCATATAGTATTAGGCCCCCTCTATGAGCTCATATAGTAGTTAGGCCCCCTCTATGACCTCATATAGTATTAGGCCCCCTCTATGACCTCATATGGTATTAGGCCCCCTCTATGACCTCATATAGTATTAGGCCTCCTCCTGTTCTCTCATATAGTAGTAAGGCCCTCTCTGTGTCCCCACATATTAGGCCCATCTCTGTGTCTCCATTTAGTGGTTAGGCCTCTATGTGCCCCCATATAGTATCAGGCCAATCTCTGTGCCCCCACAGAGCGGGAAGGTCCACTTTGTGGCCCCAAATAGTAGTTAGGCCTCCTCTATGCCCTCATATAGTATAAGGCCCCCTTCTATGCCCCAATATAGTAGCTAGGCCCCTCTGTGCCCCAAAATATTAGAAATCCTATATACACACTAGATCACCAATTCTATGCATAAGTAATAAACTTTATTGAGAACATCATTAAATAAAAGCAATTAAAAAGGACAGTATAGCCAGACAAAAAGGAGTTGGTAAGGCAGGTAATATATCATTAGTTAGTATAAATGCAAAAATGCAAAACATGACATAGTTATTCCTAACTAAAGAGTAGGGCCACCAGTATAACAAAAATTATAAGTTACACATGACAGTCATGTAAAAATTGCACAAAAAAACAACACTAACCTAAGTAAGGAGGTCACTGAATAAATGGCCTCCAGCGAGTGGTCAGGAGAAAGGGGAAAAGCAAATAATAGTGTGCAAATGGAGCACAGAATAGCAGCATTACCATGAAGCTTCCCCACTCACAGAGCACAGGCTAGGAGACATAAACAGTGTACCTACCTACACAACACCAGCACCCCAACGTCGTTTCGCCGTTTGGCTTCCTCAGGGAGTATCCTTCCATACTCCCTGAGGAAGCCAAACGGCGAAACGACGTTGGGGTGCTGGTGTTGTGTAGGTAGGTACACTGTTTATGTCTCCTAGCCTGTGCTCTGTGAGTGGGGAAGCTTCATGGTAATGCTGCTATTCTGTGCTCCATTTGCACACTATTATTTGCTTTTCCCCTTTCTCCTGACCACTCGCTGGAGGCCATTTATTCAGTGACCTCCTTACTTAGGTTAGTGTTGTTTTTTGTGCAATTTTTACATGACTGTCATGTGTAACTTATAATTTTTGTTATACTGGTGGCCAACACACTCGACTTGAAATATATTGGTATTATTTTGCCCTTTCTTTGGATCTATCCCAAAATATTAGGCCTATCCCTGTGCCTCCATATACTGTAGTGGTTAGGCCCCTCTGTGCCTCCATATAGTATTAGGCCCATCTCTGTGCCCCCCACATTGCAGTAAGATCACTATTTACACCCATATACAAGTTAGGCTTTTCTGTGCCCCCATATAGTAGTTAGGCCCCCTTTGTGCATCCAAATAGTAGTAAGGCCCCGTCTGTACCCATGATGTATGCAGTGCCTTCCTGTCAGCAAACCCGTTCTTACACCTGCAGCCCTAAAATCTGTTAGAGGCCAGCCTTGGGGGTAGTGCCCCCCTGCTCCCTAATTCACCCCCCCCCCCCAATACAGGGAATTGGCATCCCACAGGTTAGTGGCATCTGGGGTGAACCTGCGCCCAGCTCCTCCATAGGTACGCGACTACTGAGATCGTCCAGACCATCGGATGTCCGGCCCAAGCCAGAAGTCTCAGGAGAACGTTTCTAAGCCCGGTGTCTCTCATTGTGCCGTCTCCTGGTCCCCACTCATCGCTCTGCTGGTACCTCTGAGGAAGATTCATCTTGGCCAATCACTGACCGCAGCAATGTCCCGTCTCAGTCAGTGATTGGCTAAGGCTCCTGTCATTGTTGAGATGAGTCCGTCACAGAAGTAATAAGACGAGTGACAAGAGGGGGACCAGAAAATGTCACAGCGGGCGCTGCGGGGACCCAGGTAGGCGAGTCATTATAATTTTTATGCTGGCAACATATGAACCTTTTTTTTTTTCCCCAAATAATTGCTTAAAGGGGTACTCCGGCGCTAAGACATCTCCCATATGCTTGCATTGTGGGGCGGAGGGTGACGTCACACGGGGGCGAGGCCGTGACGTCAAAATGCTCCGGCCCCGTGATCGCCAGTCATCAGACCCGGAGCGAACATGCTCCGGGGACTGATTGTAACGGGGTGCAAGATCACACGGGACCCCCGCGATCAGGCTTCTTATCCCCAATTCTTTGGATAGTGGATAAGATGTCGTGGCGCCGGAGTACCCCTTTAAAGAAAGTGTAGGTGACAATTTGTATAACTCTTTACTGTTTTGTGTCACTTTTTGTCCTTTGTCACCTCCTTATTACAGACACATTATTTCACAATGATTCCTTGCCTCCTCCAGATATTGTTCCCGCGTCCTCCATCCAGGTTCTTCCATTTTCTCTTGGGGACACGGTGACATTAAGCTGCTCCGAGGAAACCAACATAACCGGAAAGTTGTCACTAATCGTATGGAGGAAAGAAATTGGATCTCACAATCTACATTATGCATCAGACGGCAACAAAACTGCATCAAACTTCACCGACCCCAGAATCTCCTTCCTGAGCGTTCGGCTTCCTCTGGTGCTCCAGATAAGAGACGCCCGACCGGATGACGCTGGAATCTACACTTGTAATATGTCTATGATTTCATCAGGAAACCTCCATAAATCCTGGATACTTCACATATCAGGTAAAATTATGTGTTTTTTACTTTTATCATTTTTATTAGAATGTACTGGACTTTAAGATAAAGTGAACCCCACATGGACGTGTCCATATCTGATCTTTATATACAGTCAGGCACATTTTCTAATGCAGTTTTTGGCTGCGCAGTGTCCCACCGCCTCTTGATTTTGATGCCTTGTGGTTGTCGGCTGTGGTATCCCCGTATTCTGCAGATCAGTAATGTCATTTTGTCTATTGTGAGTATTAGTATTGCTGCCATCTAATGGTGATTCTGAGGTAAGGATGAAAGCAGGGAGTAATACTGTACAGTGGTCCCTCAACATACGATGGTAATCCGTTCCAAATGGACCATCGTTTGTTGAAACCATCGTATGTTGAGGGATCCGTGCAATGTAAAGTATAGGACAGTGGTCTACAACCTGCGGACCTCCAGATGTTGCAAAACTACAACACCCAGCATGGCAACGGCTGTCCGGGCAAGCTGGGTGTTGTAGTTTTGCAACATCTGGAGGTCCGCAGGTTGTAGACCACTGTTAGAGGAAGTTGTACTCACCTGTCCCCGCTGCTCCGGACCGTCACCGCTCGTCACCGCTGCCCTGGATGACGCCTTCCATCGCTGTCGCCGTGTCCCCGAGGTGTCCCCGACGCTCCGGCAAGGCCTCTGCTTCCCCGGCATCCGCACTCTGCGTCGCTGCCATCACGTCGCTACGCACGCCGTTCCTATTGGATGACGGGACGGCGTGCACAGCGACGTAATGACTAGTTTTGAGCGGCATAGGCCATATTCGAGTTCGCGAATATTCGCGAATATATGGACGAATATTCGTCATATTCTCGAATATTCGCATATTCGTAATATTCTCGTTTTATTTTCAGATATGCGAATATTAGCGTGTGCGAAAAATCAACATATGCGAAAATTTACATATACAAAAATTAGCAGAAGCGAAAATTCGCACACCAGTCTCACACAGTAGTATTAGAGCCTTCTTTACACCACACAAGCTGGAAGCAGAGAGGGATGATCACTGTGATGTGTACTGTGAAAAAAAAAAGAAAAAAAAAAAAGAATATTCGTAATTACGAATATATAGCGCAATATTTGAGAATTCGCGAATATGCGATATTCGCGAATAAAATTCGAATTGCGAATATTCGCGAGCAACACTTGTAATGACGTTGATGGAGAGCGCGGACAATGCAGGGGATCCCGAAGAGGACGCGCCGGAGCCCAGAGGACAGGTAAGCGACATCACCGGAGCTCACGGGGCACCGTAAACGGCTATCCGGTGGCAGCTGAAGCAGGCAGCGCTGCCGGATAGCCGTTTATGCGATGGCCCCGACATACAAAAGCATCGTATGTTGATCCCTCAACATAAAGTTTCTGACTCTGTCCCTGTTTACCTTTCTGTCTGATGCTTTGTCACACTTCTTGCACTTAGTCCAGTGTAGGGACCATTGTCCAGTTGAGAGTAGGTATGGACAGTCGCCCAGTTTGGAGTACGTATGGACAGTTGCCCAATTGGGAGTAGGCATAAACACACCCCAGTTGGTAGTAGGTATGGACAGTCCCCCATTTGGGAGTACATATGGACAGTTGTCCAGTTGGGAGTAGGCTTGAACAGTCACTCAGTTGGGAGTAGGTATGGACAGTAACCCAGTTGGGAGTAGGTATGAAGAGTTGCCCAGTTGGAATTGGCGTGAACAATTGCCAAGTTAGGAGTAGGTATGGAGAGTTGCCCAGTTGGAATTGGCGTGAACAATTGCCAAGTTAGGAGTAGGTATGGAGAGTTGCCCAGTTGGGAGTAGGTATTGACAGTCACCCAGTTGGGAATACATATCGACAGTTGCCCAGTTGGGAGTGCGTATGGACAGTTGCCTAGTTGGGAGTAGATATGGACAGTCACCCAGTTGGGAGTATGTATCGACAGTCGCCCAGTTGGGAGTAGGTATGAACAGTCGCTCATTTAGTAGTACATATTGACAGTTGCCCAGTTCGGAGTAGGTATGGACAGTCACCCAGCTGGGAGTAGGAATGGACAGACACCCAGTTGGGAGTAAGTATGAACATATATAGCACTGATGAAAGTTAAGGGACTAAAACTTCATTCTTTATTGTATCATATACTAAAATATTGGAATCTGAGTGCATACATTAACATACTATATAAATGGCCACCATCATTATCATTCACCCTGTAAAGTTGATATAGGTTAGTGTAGGATCATAGCCCCCTAGGTTGCACTTACACTGTAGGGGATTGTAGTACTCTTGTTAGTTCCACTACTGGACAGATATAATAATCCACAATTAGTGTCTCAGAAATATATGTATGCTCCAGTAGTTACGATTAGGTTCTAGATTATAATTACGCAAACAGTAATACTGTCATGCAAACTGTTTGCAGATGGTAGTCTCTCATACAATATCGTTGTTATGCATCCAGAGGCTAAGTAAATATAAGGTGTATATTGAGAGAGTAGATCAGGTGCTCCGCATATTGTTCACTATTGCACTTACCTCATACCATCCAGAATATGCATTAAATCACCATTCTAGTTGGGAGTACGTATGGACAGTTGCCCAGTTAGGAGTAGGTATGGACAGTCGCCCAGTTGGGAGTAGGTATGGACAGTCACTCAGTTGGGTGTATGTATGGACAGTAGCCCAGTTGGGAGTAGGTGTGGACAATCGCCCAGTTGGGAGTACATATGGACAGTCGCCCAGTTTGGAGTAGGTATGGACAGTTGCCCAGTTGGGAGTAGGTGTGGACAGTTGCCCAGTTGGGAGTAGGTATGGACAGCCACCCAGTTGGGAGTAGGTATGGACAGTTGTCCAGTTGAGAGTAGGTATGGACAGCTGCCTAGTTGGGAGTAGGTATGGACAGCCACCCAGTTGGGAGTATGTATGGACAGTTGTCCAGTTGAGAGTAGGTATGGACAGCTACCTAGCTGGGAGTAGGTATGGACAGTCGCCCAGTTGGGAGTATGTATGGACAGTAGCCCAGTTGGAAGTAGGTGTGGACAGTCGCTCAGTTGGGAGTATGTATGAACAGTAGCCTAGTTGGGAGTAGGTATGGACAGTCGCCCAGTTGGGAGTAGGTGTGGACAGCCACCCAGTTGAGAGTAGTTGTGGACAGTCACCCAGTTGTTGAGTATGTATGGACAGTAGCCCAGTTGAGAGTAGGAATGGACAGTTGCCCAGTTGGGAGTAGGTATGGACAGTTGCCCAGTTGGGAGTAGGTATGGACAGTCGCCCAGTTGGGAGTAGGTATGGACAGTGACCCAGTTGGGTGTATGTATGGACAGTAGCCCAGTTGGGAGTAGGTGTGGACAATCGCCCAGCTGGGAGTAGGAATGGACAGTCGCCGAGTTGGGAGTAGGTATGGACAGTCGCCCAGTTGAGAGTAGGTATGGACAGTCGCCCAGTTGGGAGTAGGTATGGACAGTTGCCCAGTTGGGAGTAGGTGTGGACAGTCACCCAGTTGTGAGTAGGTATGGACAGTCGTCTAGTTGAGAGTAGGTATGGACAGCTGCCTAGTTGGGAGTATGTATGGACAGTAGCCCAGTTGGGAGTAGGTGTGGACAGTCGCTCAGTTGGGAGTATGTATGAACAGTTGCCCAGTTGGTAGTAGGTATGAACATTTACCCATTATGTAGTAGGTATGGACAGTCACTCAGTTGGGAGTAGATATGGAAAGTCACCCAGTTGGGAGTAGGAATGGACAGTCGCCCAGTTCGGAGTACGTATATGCAGTTGCCAAGTTGGGAGTAGGCATAAACAGTTGCCCAGTTGGGAGTAGGTATGAATAGTCGCCCAGTTGGGAGTAGGTATGCACAGTTGCCCAGTTGGGAGTAGGTATGGACAGTTGCCCAGTTGGGAGTAGGTATGGACAGGCGTCCAGTTGGGAGTAGGTATGAACAGCCCCCCAGTTTGGAGTAGGTATGGACAGTTGCCCAGTAGGGAATAGGTATGGACAGTTGTCCAGTTGAGAGTAGGTATAGACAGCTGCCCAGTTGGGAGTAGGTATGGACAGTCGCCCAGTTGGGACTATGTAAGGACAGTCGCCCAGTTAGGAGTAGGTGTGGACGGTTAGGAGTATGTATGGACAGTCGCCCAGTGGGGAGTATGTAAGGACAGTCGCCCAGTTAGGAGTAGGTGTGGACAGTCGCTCACTTAAGAGTATGTATGGACAGTAGCCCAGTTGGGAGTAAGTGTAGACAGTTATCTAGTAGGGAGTAGGTATAGACAGTCGCCCAGTTGGGAGTATGTATGGAAAGTAGCCCAGTTTGGAGTAGGCGTGGACAGCCGCCCAGGTGAGAGTAGTTGTGGAAAGTCGCCCAGTTGGTTGTAGGTATGGACAGTTACCCAGTTGGGTATTCGTAGGCATGGACAGCCGCCCAGTTGAGAATAGTTATGGATAGTCACCCAGTTGGGAGTATGTATGGACAGTAGCCTAGTTGGGAGTAGGTATGGACAGTTGCCCAGTTTGGAGTAGGTATGGACAGTTGCCCAGTTGGGAGTAGGTATGGACAGCCACCCAGTTGAGAGTAGGTTATGAAAGTCGCGCAGTTGGCAGTAGGTATGGACAGCTGCTCAGTTGAGAGTAGGTATGGACAGTCACACTACTAGTTTTTGGCCTGGTAACACATGCAGAGATAATGCAATACACAACCAAATTAACCCCAGGGGGTTAACCAAAAGAAACCTCTATATTGCATGTGTCACAATTCATAATACATAACTTTTATTGTGAATGATTTAATATATAAGGTGAGGAAATAAATGTATTTAAAAACACAGCTCCACTAAAGTCCCTATGCTCTATAGGATATGGCCTTAGGGTCGGTTAACTGGCCATCCAGTTCTCAGGACTATTTGTTACTGACTCACATCAACAATACCAGACCTAATTCGGGCATATATCTCACTATTGATATTAATCGTGTGTATGTATTATTCCAAGTCACGATATATACCGCCCAAGAGCAAACAGGTGCAAATATCGCCTGTATGTGAGATCTTGAGAACTACTAGCCTCAATATGGGTCATATTATCCCTTATTTCAATGGATGCCCTGGAGTCGGCCTGGATAGAGTTCTGTGTATGACGTTGAGGTCTCTATATACACACAAGCCACTTATATATTATGTGGTTGTTGTTTATCAGATTCCCCAGTATGAGGTACTGGGGAATCCCAGCCCCTATAGACCTGCTGTGCACCGCAGGTATTGGCTGTATAACAGCTAAGTGGTTAGGTTAGCCAGGTAGGACCCTATCAATTGGATTATTCAAATATACTAGGCGTTGGACTCAGTGGAGTTGCTGTTAAAACACAAATCTGTCACGCCCCGACATGTTTCGCCACTATTGTGGCTTTATCAAGGAGTCCACTGACAGCAATGAATGTCCCAGCTAGATGAGCCTTTTTATATGGTATCCTCCTAGTGTCATTATTAGCTGACCACTCAGACACACTGTTCCTTGGAGCCAATCCAAGTGCTCCATACAACTGCACACACACCAATCACTATTAATCATGTTCATGAACCAATCACTATATACGATATTATATTACATCACCCGCTTTACGGGTGATTCACCATTCACATTTGATTCCATGTGGGCCAATCCGTGTTCGGCCCGCTGACAACATCCGCCCACATCTGACAGTTTCCGCTCCCATGTCATGTGATTAGCCGCGGTCACGTGGGCCGTCGCATCCACACGATCGCGCATCTCACATTCAATGTGCACGCGTTCCTCTGTTCATAAGCTACTGCGCATGCGCTCACCGGCCTGATTCTCAAACCTTGTTAACTCCTTCATGCTCGGATGGAAACTATTAGATGTTAGTTTATATGCATTATATTATCATGATTCCAACTTCCGATGGGAAATTACCTATCACAGTATATATTGAATACATGGCCAATCATAATGCTATTATATGAAGGGTACATAATGTTTTATATGGAGTACATGATGTTTAACATAGAGTGCATGATATTATCTATATCAAGACAATGGTATTTCTAGAGGTGCATGATATTATGGTGTTTAATATAAGGAGCATATGCTGTTTTATGTGGAGCGCATAATATTTTATAGATCCAGGGCATGTGATGTTTTTAATATAAGGGGCACATGATATATAAATATTTTTTTATACTTGTTTTATTAAAAAGGAAATAAATATTTACATAAGCAGCGCAGAATTGGTCCACATACAACAATATAGTAGAATGGCATCCAAATGGAACATCGGAGTGTGTAGCAGACAAAAGAAAACGTCAGTATGATAAAGCATACCAAACAATACAAACTTATATACAATAATCGGAACATACTCCTTCTCGAGCGCTGTATCATAGCAATATACCTGACTGCACGTGGGATAGCAATCAAATGAGTAATCAAAAACATCAGGCAAGAAGGGTACAAGAGTCTTGATAGAATAATACAGATCTGTAATCTTGTATGATGTGTATCATAATTCTGTAATCTTGTATGATGTATATCTTAATTCTGCCTTTTGTAACCGCAAGGCTCGTACCGTACTTCTCGTTTTCTCAACTGCTGATTCCTGACTGTTGTGCACGTACATCCTGTTCTTGTGTTCTGCTGACTTGTAACTATTAAGCAACATGGTATATATATATGAACGTTGGCAAATAGTAAAACAGAGCGTACTTAGACGGCATCTTGTGTGCATGTATTTTTTCCACACCTGATAAGACGCTCTCCTGGCCAGTACAAGCCTTAAGCCAATTTGGACCTAGTACCAGGGGTACAGAAAAGACAGAGAACCAGTACCAGGGGTACTGAGTAGATTATTCAGCAATACCTTTCAGCTGGGGGCTCGTCCGGGATCGAGAGGGTCATCCTCCGGACCGGTAAGAACCATATCCTTGTGTGGTATTGTCGATCCGGGGGGCACTGGCCACGTCTCGATTCCAGTAAGTATAACAGTTACTTTAATTTCGTGTCTGGGACACAGTATTACAGTATTTGCCTTCTGTTCAGGGAACAGGGGAAATGAGGAACTAAGAGTAATTTGACAATCCAGGGTGGTTGTCTTGTTTCAATTTGGCTTAACGCTTACAAAAATCTTCTTGTATTTCTGTTTAGTTCTGTTTAGTGTTTTACTTGTAACTTCCTTTTTTTCCCCTTACGCTTAAGAAGACACGTGAGTATACTAACATTGCTTTAATGTATAGAGTAAGGTGCATATAACTGTTATAATATTAATACTGATAATAATAATAGTAATATTCTGCTGGTTCTCAAAACATCTGTAAGACGCCCCACCCTCCCGGCTAGAGGAAACTTGTTGACCCGGGATGTGGTGAAAGCCAGTGACAGTTTGTTCAGAGATACCGTGCATGCTCAGTGATTGGTGCAATTAAATCAGAGAATCCCTAATCTGTTGAGAGGAATCCAAATCCAGAGATTGTGGTTTTGCACCAATTACTGAACATGGGTTCCAAATCATCTAAGTCATATCCTCCTCCCCTTCCCAATGAAACATGTAAGGCTTATGTGGCCCGAGTTAGCCCTACAGGATGGGATTTAGTGAATCCGTGGGTAGATGATATAGTTGGTTGGTCAGAATTCATGAAGGACTCCAGCCCATTCCCAAGGGAGGGGGCCAATGATAAATACCACCTGACCCCCACTCTAACAACTACATTTGTAATCTCGAGAAGGGTAGAGAGCGTATATGGAGAGAATTAGAAGAGGAACCGAGTTTTCAAACAAAAATCATCACTGCCCATTGCTGTGGCATGCAAACAAAAACTAGGTGAAACTGTTACTGAATTTTGGGAAAGGTTCACAGCATGTTGGCGTTATGATGCAGGGCTGTGTAAATTGATAGGATTAGAGATTGTTGTCAGAAATAGAGACTCAAAGTTTTGGTGGAAAAGCAGGTGATTTGTGAAGGAGAAAGCATGTGAAGCAGTGTGAGGAATGTAGGATGAGCAGAGCTGAAATTGCTGGAATAAATGAAGTGAAGATGAGTGTTCAATGCTATGGAATGGAGTGATGTGGTAAATCGCTAGGAAAGCCCTGTGTATGTGGTCATATGATGGCGTTTATAGGATGGTTCTTATGATATAAAGTATGTTATATATGTGTGAGGTGTATAGAATCAGGAGTGTATAGAAAATGACCAGTGAATGTTTTCCCTGTGAAGCTGTTTGTGTTGTAATGAAAATGGTGTTAAAAGAAAAATATATTCACGTGGTATTAAATTTAACTATTTGATGATATTTCATTAATTTCTTGCCTTCACAGTAACACAGGGTTGATGCCAAAAAAAATGAAATGTATCAGGAAATGCGATTAATTGTCTGATTATATTACAGGAGTAATAAGAGAAGAAATTTGGCCAAGAAGATAAAATAAATATAAAAAGTGATCACTATTTAATTGATAAATATTACTTTAGGCATTTACAATCAAGCTAATGGTTTACTGGATTATAAACAATGCGCATTGGAGATAATTATTTTTACATTTTTTTTAAGAGAGCTGTGCACACTTTTATTTTTATATCTTTGGTGAGAATGTGGGCCCTGTGTGTTGTACGTTAAGTATTTGTAAATGTCGGTATTGTTACATGTTTCTTGTATGTCTCTTAATGTAAAGTAACACTGTCAGTAACACATGTGATAATAGACGTTTCATGGTGACTGACCAGAAATGGGGAAAGACAAGAAGCCAGACTCAAAGGGGCGGTGACTGGTGACACAGAGGTTTGGGAGGAGTAAGGCGGGGTTTACAGGGAGCATGACAGTCTCTTCCTCTTCTTCGGATCTGGAGTAGTTTTGTTTTTCAGGGGATATGTATGTATGTGCATGTATATATATATATATATGCGTATATATATATGTCTACTGTTTGAAATTGAGTATGTTCATAGTACCTGTATATACAATGTCCCGAGGGTGACCATTTAACCTTCTATTCCTTTCGCATCATACCTGAATGCCCTGTAAACCTCCTGAGAAGAGACCTCACATGTAAACTCAAATTACATATCACTTCATCCCAGTCCAGGTTACATGTCACGTCTGACCTCGCACCCATAGTCACACCTGCAGGGTACTAACATTATCCTGTTATGTCCCCGACCCAAGTCCCAACTGAGGTAGACCCCATTGTCTGGTCCCATGGAGACCATGATGTAGGACATATTGACTGTACACCATACAAGGCAAGACTCAAACCAGACATTCTCCCGGTCTACCATAAACAGAACCCCTTGTCATAGGAAACAAATCAAAGGTATCCGCCCTATAATCAAACATTTCCTACAAACTTGAGTTTTGGAACATACTGTCTCTAAACCCAATGGTACTGTCTGTTTTGTACCAGACCTGAGAGCCATCAACAGACTAATTGTGCCTATTGCCCCTATAGTTCCTCATGTCACCCAACTGTTGTCATCAATCCCAGCACAGGCAACTCATTTTTCTGTCCTCGATCTGAAGAATGCTTTCTTCTCGATCCCAGTGGACAAAGAGACCAGACTCCTTTTTGCTTTTTCCTTTGAGGGACTACAGTTAACCTGGTGTAGAATGCCCCAGGGGTCTGCTGATTCACCAGTTTTGTTCAGCATTGTCCTCCAAGCCTTTTTACAATCATGGCACACCCCCCAGGGTTCTGTTCTCCTCCAAAATGTTGATGATTTGTTAATGTGTAGTTTCTCTGAGGAGGCCTGCCTTGAGGATGGTGTTGTGAACAGGTTGAATATCTGGGTTTTGTTCTGCCAAAATGGAGTTGAGCAAGTCTAGAGTCCAGTCTGTAGCGGGCCTGGTCACCCCGCACGCCCAGAAGGAAATGCAATCTTTCTTGGGTATGATAAACTACTGCAGACAGTGGATTCCCGACTGCTCATAGAGATGCTACCCTATCAGGCAAACCAGATCTAATCAAATGGTCCTCATAAATGTACAAAGCTTTTAATGACAAGTCCAGGGCTAGGTCTCCCAGATTACAATTTGCTTTTCCACATGTATGCACGAGACAATTGTAAAACCATGGCGGGTGTGCTGACACAATTTCACGGAGGCAAACTGCGTCCTTGTGCCTTTTTTCTCAAAGGTGATGCCCGTCTCCGTACAGGGGATGCCGGCATGTCTGCGAGCTCTTGCTGCCTGTGCTATGATTGTTGAACAAGCTACCATCCTCACTTTAGGACATGACACTACCTTGTACACTTCTCATGATGTTATCTCTCTCCTTAAAGGCCTACATACACAACACATGTAAACACAACGGCTCTCTGGATATGAGGTAATTCTCCTCAGTAATCCATACTTGAAAATGGTGTATGCCTCCCCTACATCTGGCCCTGCGAACTAGTTGGCCTGAAAATTCATGATGATGTGATGTCGGACATCCCTACCATCACAATTAGTCATCATTCACTGCAGGACACACACACGTGGGACTGATCACATTTCAAAGGGCAATGCTCTAGCAGACCACACTGCCAAACTGGCTGCTACACAACAACCTGTCTCACTGATGTTACCAGTTCTTACACCTCCTTCACTCGAAAAAAAAAATAAAAAAAACTCTTCTCTCTCCAGTCCTCTGTTCCCGAACAAGAGGAATATGATTGGTGTTATCCGGTATTGCAGAAAAATCCTGTAACAGGATTGATCTGCAAAGAGGGGACACCATACATACCCCAACACAGTGCCCCAGTCTTTATTGCTCATTTCCACGGAGTAGGCCACAGGGAGCACCTTTGAGAAGTGGAAACAAGTCCTTCCCATTATACTCTCAGAAATTAGAAAGTCCCCCATAAGACTTTAAAACTCTCCCCTTTTTGAGATTCTCATGGGTAGGCCTTTCCCGACTCCATGGGCCCAACGACCTTTTATAACAGAAGAAGGGGACCTCAACCAGATAAGGGAACAATATGTCACAGACCTTATCCAAACCCTTGATAGAGTAGAACAAAAAGTTGTCTGTAATTCTCCTTCTCTCCCACAGGAACCAACACACCAGTTCCAGGAAGGCGACACTGTCCTGGTTAAGACTCTGTCGAAAGGAAAGAAGCCCGGAGACTTCACCTTTGGACCCCCAACCACAGTTGTTGCCGTGACGAAAACGGCGGTTCTCACGGAAGACAGCCCTTCTTGGATCCACGCCTCTCGGATCAAACTCGTTCAACATCACCCAAAGGAGGTAATAACGGGGGCAGACAGCCCTGACCTTGAAAGCCTACCGAAAGATGTACCCGCTGATGCCCTGGCCTTGTTCTGGCAGATGGTTGAAGAACCTAAGTCTCATGATGTTTGCATTAATGACTTTATTGACTTTGATTCACCCCACGGTGACTCTGCAGAATGAATTAGAGAGACACCCAAACAATAAGTTCCTGAAACACCATATAATGTTAGCACAAAACCTCACTGCAAAGGATTGTTGGATATGCACCCATGCCCCTGTGTCTGCCCAAAGCATGCCCTACTTTGCTATCCCTGTGCCCTCATATGAATTATTTCAGGGAGACTGTTTTGACATGCTTGCTGACAATGAGACACCATATGCAAAGAAGTGAAACACCTCAGTGGGTATTCCTATAGTAGGATGGGTGGGGCAGCCATGGTGGCAGGGAAACTTAAGCAGCCCAAGCCCAGGACCACACCAAATGTTGGTTTTCAAAGGGGGTTCCTGGGTAACTCGAGTGGTCACACATATATTAGACCTAGGAGAGATCCCCACGGAAGGAATAAAAGTTAGTTTTGACGGGACATCCGCAAGTGCTGATCTTCTTAAACCCAGCCAGATAGAAAGGTACTTACATGACCCAAGGTGGCCAAATAACACCCTCATTACTCAGGCTACTCAAGACGTAGACTGCTATAATATAACAGGACACCAACTATGCAATGACACCAACTTACTGATCCAATATGTAATAACCCAGATGTGGGCTACTGCGGTAGATTAGGGCAAATACCTTCCTGGTGTTACTTAACAAATGCCTTTAGACTCATTGACATAGTTAATAAACTTATCAATCAACATTCCTCTTTCTGGGAGCTCCCACGAGACATCTATTGGGTATGTGGTAGGGAAGCCTACAAGTGGTTGCCGGTAGGGGTCAAAGGCACATGCACCCTAGCTAGACTTACCCCCTCCACCTTTGTCATATCCAACGACGACATTGACATGAGAGCAGCTCCTAAACATATGTTATACCGAAGAGCAGCAGATAACAAAGAAAGGGAAAACGGTAGGCCACATGTTGTACAAATGGGAATAACCAACAAGCTTTTTAGCACCATTTTTATATATCCAATGGTGATGCGAATATGGGATAAGTTAGTCGAAGCCACTAACTACCTCGACGACCAAATATATGACATTTTAGAAATTACTAATACCTCTGTGTCCGTGCAAAATCAACTGATGATAGTGACTAACCAACATGCAATAGTCTTGGACTATCTCACAGCAGCTCAAGGAGGGATGTGTCAAATCATAGGTCCTACTTGTTACCATTACATAGACACTTCAGGAACAATTCAGATGCACCACCAGCTTGAGAACATACAAAAATTGAGGGACAAATATGCCAAAGACAATGAAATCAACAGGGATAAGTGGTGGGGGGATACCTTTTCAATATTGAATCCCGCTACCTGGCTCAAGGGCGTAGGAGGATGGATAGGGGGCGTTCTGCAGCTCATAATACATATTACTGTCATTGCCCTCATAGTATATGTGTCAATAAAACTTATTTTCTTATGTATGAAACGATGCAAGCCAAGACCTGCTGCAGATACTAAAATCCTCCTCTCCACCTCATCAGACACCCAAGTCCCTCTACTTCACCATCACTCAGCAGAAGGCTATACTGCCTACATAAAGACTTTTCAAAAGAAAATAGAATACAAGAAAAACCAAGTTGTCTAAAGTGACAACTGGTTTTAAGAGGGGATTGAAGGGTACAAGAGTCTTGATAGAATAATACAGATCTGTAATCTTGTATGATGTGTATCATAATTCTGTAATCTTGTATGATGTATATCTTAATTCTGCCTTTTGTAACCGCAAGGCTCGTACCGTACTTCTCGTTTTCTCAACTGCTGATTCCTAACTGTTGTGCACGTACATCCTGTTCTTGTGTTCTGCTGACTTGTAACTATTAAGCAACATGGTATATATATATGAACGTTGGCAAATAGTAAAACAGAGCGTACTTAGACGGCATCTTGTGTGCATGTATTTTTTCCACACCTGATAAGACGCTCTCCTGGCCAGTACAAGCCTTAAGCCAATTTGGACCTAGTACCAGGGGTACAGAAAAGACAGAGAACCAGTACCAGGGGTACTGAGTAGATTATTCAGCAATACCTTTCAGCAAGCATTTTGTAATAACCAACCGGCCAGCGAGACCAGGTAAGTAGTATGGCATAAAGTTATTATGAAATACTTAGAGCAAAGGTACAGTATTTAAAAGGGGGCGCCAAAGGAACCAGAGGTCATCATAGATGTATATGCCGAGGGAGAATAACGGGTAAGAGGGGATCCACACCAAAGGCCCCACACCTTATTAAACTTATCAGGGCAGTTTCTATGCTTATAGACCAACTGTTTATAGGGGATAATGTTGTTAACAGGTTCTTCCATTGTGAAAGAGATGGAAGTCTAGGAGCCATCCACCCCAAGGCAGTGGCTTTCCTAGCAAGGAACCGCACCTCACGAAGGAATATTCTCACGTGATGGTGCCAGGACTCCTCTGGTAACACTCCAAAGAGGCAAACAGGCGCTCCAAGGGTATCGGAATAGAGATAAGGGAGGATAAAAAACTGATAACCTCTTGCCAAAACGATTGAAGGAAGGGACACTGCCATAACATATGCCAAAAGTCCGCATCCGGGGCATGGCACCTATGGCAGTCACCAGAGGGTACACGACCCATTCTACATAATCTTACTGGAGTAAGGTAACAATGATGAAGTATACAGTGACCCCCCCGACTTATGATGGCCCCGACATATGATCATTTCAACATATGATGGCCTCTCAGAGCCCATCGTATGTTGAAGGCAGCCTCGACATATGATGCTGCTGTGTGTCGTGGCCATCGTACAAACAGTTATCTGACAGCGCTGACAACATCAGCAACTGACAGATAGTTGTATAATGTCCCCGTGTGCCCCGTTCTGCCTCCTGTTACTCACATGCTGTCCTGCTAACTCATACAGGCTTCCACTGTGAGATCCGTGTAAGCCCCGCCCCCCAGTGCAGCTATAGCCAATAGCCTTGTGCATCTTGCTGCAGGCATCCAATGAGCTGCTGGCTGCCCTCCCCTTCCTTTCCTATAGAGCTGTAGTCGGCAGGATGGTAATGGAGGACATTCTGTCTCCCCTGAAAGTATTTAAAGAACTGTGCAGTACTGTATACAATGTCACACATCACATACAATACATATACACACTATACACCCCATACATCAAAGTTTCCCTATCAGTGTGCCTCCAGCTGTTGCAAAACTATAACTCCCCGCATGCCCAGACAGTAAATGGCTGTACATGCATGCTGGGAGTTGTAGTTGTGCAACAGCTGGAGGCACCCTGGTTTGTTAAACACTCCCCATACACTCCCCATACACTCCACATCCCAGAACCAATTAGCAGTTTCCCATAGAGATATGTATTCAACATACAATGGTTCCGAGGCCCCAGAACCAATTACTATTTTTACATAGACATATGTACTCGACATATGATGGTTTCAACATATGATGGTTCTCCTGGAACCAATTAATATCATATGTTGAGGGACCACTGTATACAGCTGAATAAGCTTATTATTGGCAGCCGGAGATACAGAGAGATGTGAGGACAGAACCTCCGTCCAGTCCTCCGCATTCAAAGAGGGAATATGCTCCCTCCAATACTCCTCAGCAGTGTCACGAAGTTTAACAATTTTAGTCCTAGTGAGGTGGGTGTAAAGAATAGAGATCAAACCCCTCGGGCCTTGCGATTGTAGAACACCTATAAGTGGATAGTCAGAAATAGGAGGTCTAGGGGATGGAAACTGTGCATTCAGTGCGCGACGGATTGGAAGATACTTATAGAATGCAGTGCGAGTCTTGCTGTACCTGAGAAAAGGTCTTAAGAGTATCCTCACTATACATGTCACCCAGTCTAGTAACCCCGTGTGCAGTCCAGAAAGGGGGGTCTACGGCATCAGTCAAGTGCGTAAAGTGGGGATTATGGGGAGATCGGCCTTAATGTCAGAATAGGAAACAGTTGACTGCGATTGTCGCCACACTTGCAAAGCTAGTTTATGCAGGGGAAGCAATCTACGAGCACGGGGAGGGGCACCCTCCAAAAACACCCTCAAGGAGGTAAACCCCAGATAATGAGCCAGATGGTGTTCTGAATTAGGAAGGGGATCAGATACAAGCCAATGCCTAATATATCGGAGCTGTCCTGCCAGATAATAACACTTAAAGTCAGGAAGTGCAGCTCCTCCCATATCCTTAGGGCGCTGTAAAGTAGTAATGTTCAATTTAGACCTACCCGAACCCCAAATACAGGGGATCAGTAATGAAGTAAGGGACTTAAAAAATCATGGGTTTCTGTCCGGGACCGGGTTGGAGAAGTGTTCTAACAAATAAAGGAGTTTAGGCAGAACAATCATCTTAACTAAATTGATCCTACCAGGGACCGTCAAAGGGAGTGCTCCCCAAACCCTAAACTTATTCCTAACATAAGAGAGACTAGACAAAACATTGACAGATAGGTCCATACCGTGTTCCCGATGCATCACAATACCTAAGTATTTAAAGGAAGACACTACAGGTAAGCCACAAAAAACAGGCGGCCCAGTATGAGGGAGTATAGGCAGATACGCTGATTTGGACCAATTAATCCTGAGGCCTGGGGCACATGATATTTTTAAAGGTGCATATTTGTGCAGAAAAAAAGTATGATGTTTTATATAAATAAAGTACATAATGTTTCTTTACATAAAGTGCGCATGATAATTTCCATAGAAAGCCCATGATATTAAATTAAAGAAACCACATATAATGGCTGTAGTTTATGATAAATATATGTATGATGTATTGCGTGTGATTACTATCTGGAGATCGGTTAATGCAGGGGTCGGCAACCCGCGGCTCTGGAGCTGCATGCGGCTCTTTTACTCCTTTGCCGGGGCTCCGCGAGTCTGTCCCGGGTCCCGATCACCCTCATTCCGGGACAATGCAGTTTCCCGGAATGATCTGAGCCCGTGAGCCGCCGTCACGGCGTCGTCGGTTTACTTACCTGCCCTGGTGCCATCGGAGCGGAGTCTCTTCTTCCGGGGCCGTGCGGATCCTCACTGTCATGTGACAATGTAACGTCACATGACAGTGACGTCGCCGGCCTGCGCCTCAGTCGAGGAGCGCCGCCAGGAGAGGAAGACGCCACGCGAGGAGCTGGTGAGTATGTAAAGTACATCACTCACTTGACAGCGGGGCGTTAAACCCTCACCCCGCGGCAGCGTTAATGCTGCCGCGGGGTGAGGGGTGAACGCTACCACTGCCATGGGGTGAGGGGTAACTTAACCCCTCACCCCATTGCAGCGGCAGCGTTATCGCTGCCGAGGCATGAGAGGTTAACCCCTCACCCCGCGGCAGCATTAACCCCCTCTCCCCAGCCCACCCCAGGCCTGGGCCCCAAAAAAGCCCACCCCAGCATATATTTTACATTGTTAAGTGAAAGTCCATTTTTTCTTCAGATTGACAGCTGACTGCACGATCCTGTATATATAGCATTAAGGTAAGAAACCATATATGCAGTGTTATATTTGTTTTAAATGTCGCAATGGTTTTGCGGCTCCCAGTTTTGTTTTTTTTCTTCGGAAACGGGTCCAAGTGGCTATTTTTGTCTTAAAGGTTGCAGACCCCTGGGTTAATGGATGTTATATTCTTCATGATGTATCATGTTCGGCTCACTGGACAAATCATATCCTACCTCTACCATATTAAGTTATATGATTATACACGTGTATTAATCTAAACCTCATCTATGGCTGGTAGACCTCAATGTTTCATCGATCCCCCGGATCAATCATAGTCTTTTCAGATCCCATTAATCAACAAATGTCAATATACTCCATATACCAAATCCACTTCTAAATGAAGGCTGTGTAGTTGAACCCCTCATTCAAGCCATGGGGACTCAGTGTCTTCAGTTGAAAAATCCATTTCGACTCCTCTTTAAGGAGGATGTTGTCTAGATTCCCACCCCTAGGGCCAAGTCTGATTTGCCGTAATCCCCTGAAGCGAAAAATGCTGGGATCATTAGCATGTATGTCTCTGACATGACGAGCGATGGGTGTGTCAGCCCCCGTCCGAATACCACTTATATGTTTCGAGATCCGTCGCCGGAACTCTTGTTGGGTTTTTCCCACATATAATTTCGGGCATCTGCAAGCACATATGTATATTATACCCGTGCTTTTACAGTTTACAAAATCGTATAGTTTGTATACCCTGCCATCTGCTGGGTTCACAAACTCTTTCCGGCGAGTTCCGGTGGGAAGACACTATTGTATTCACTGATGACAATTTGATTTTCACTGAGCACATTCTTTTCTGGGGTCATTTCATTGACGACATTTTGATTTTGTGGGACGGTGGTAGGGAACTTTTTCACGACTTTGTTTCAGTTTTGAATCACAACCAGAGAGGGATATTGTTCACATCCAAATTCGGACATAACTTTATCAATTTCTTGGATCTGACTATCCAGATTGACGATAACAGCTGCATTCAGACGTTGATGTTTTGAAAGAAACAGCAGTCAACAGCCTTCTCGAATGGAACAGTTGGCATCCAACACCTTTAAAACGAGGAATTCCAGTAGGTCAATTCCTAAGAGTGAGGCGGAATTGCTCGCAGGAAAATACCTTTGTAACAGAATCCCAGAAATTATTGAGGAGATTTGAGGCTAGAGGTTACCCAAAAAAACATCTAACTAAAGCCTTTCGAAGAACGATAGGTACACCAAGGGTGGACCTCCTGAAAGGAGACAACAATATGAGGAATGATCGAGAGCAGAGAACTATCCGCTGCATCGGGACATTTGACAATAGGTCAGAACAAGTAATGAACATCATTAGAAGATATTGGCCGATACTTACAGAGGATGAAGACCAGAAGACAGTGTTATATACCTATCCGAGTGTCACTTATTGGAGAGGGCTGAACCTAAGAGACATGGTCATCTATAGCCACTTCAGTATACAGAAAAAAGAAACATGGCTAAAAACAAACAAACATGGGCTATTGCCCTTGTGGCCAGTGCTTTTTTTGTACACTTGTAACTCGCCGGAAAGAGTTTGTGAACCCAGCAGATGGCAGGGTATACAAACTATATGATTTTGTAAACTGTAAAAGCACGGGTATAATATACATATGTGCTTGCACATGCCCGAAATTATATGTGGGCAAAACCCTACAAGAGTTCCGACGACGGATCTCGAAACATATAAGTGGTATTCGGACGGGGGCTGACACACCCATCGCTCGTCATGTCAGAGACATACATGCTAATGATCCCAGCATTTTGCGCTTCTGGGGATTACTGCAAATCCAACTTGGCCCTAGGGGCGGGAATCTAGACAACATCCTCCTTAAAGAGGAGTCGAAATGGATTTTTCGTCTGAAGACACAGAGTCCCCATGGCTTGAATGAGGGGTTCAACTACACACCCTTCATTTAGAAGTCTATTCGAGAGTACAGTGGATTTGGTATATGGAGTATATGGACATTAGTTGATTAATGGGATCTGAAAAGACTATGATTGATCCGGGGGATCGATGAAACATTGAGGACTACCAGCCATAGATGAGGTTTAGATTAATACACGTGTATAATCATATAAATTAATATGGTAGAGGTAGGATATGATTTGTCCAGTGAGCCGAACATGATACATCATGAAGAATATAACATCCATTAACCGATCTCCAGATAGTAATCACACGCAACACATCATACATATATTTATCCTAAACTACAGCCATTATATGTGGTTTCTTTAATTAAATATCATGGGCTTTCTATGGAAATTATCATGCGCACTTTATGTAAAGAAACATTATGTACTTTATTTATATAAAACATCATACTTTTTTTCTGTACAAATATGTACCTTTAAAAATATCATGTGCCCCTTATATTAAAAACATCATATTCCCTGGATCTATAAAATATTATACGCTCCACATAAAACAGCATATGCTCCTTATATTAAACACCATAATATCATGCACCTCTAGAAATACCATTGTCTTGATATAGATAATATCATGCACTCTATGTTAAACATCATGTACTCCATATAAAACATTATGTACCCTTCATATAATAGCATTATGATTGGCCATGTATTCAATATATACTGTGATAGGTAATTTCCCATTGGAAGTTGGAATCATAATAATATAATGCATATAAACTAACATCTAATAGTTTCCATCCGAGCATGAAGGAGTTAACAAGGTTTAAGAATCAGGCCGGTGAGCGCATGCGCAGTAGCTTATGAACAGAGGAACGCGTGCACATTGAATGTGAGATGCGCGATCGTGTGGATGCGGCGGCCCACGTGACCGCGGCTAATCACATGACATGGGAGCGGAAACTGTCAGATGTGGGCGGATGTTGACAGCGGGCCGAACACGGATTGGCCCACATGGAATCAAATGTGAGTGGCGAATCACCGTATAGCGGGTGATGTAATATAATATTGTATATAGTGATTAGTTCATGAACATGATCAATAGTGATTGGTGTGTGTGCAGTTGTATGGAGCTCTTGGATTGGCTCCAAGGAACAGTGTGTCTGAGTGGTCAGCTAATAATGACACTAGGAGGATACCATATAAAAAGGCTCATCTAGCTGGGACATTCATTGCTGTCAGTGGACTCCTTGATAAAGCCACAATAGTGGCGAAACATGTCGGGGCGTGACAGATTTGTGTTTTAACAGCAACTCCACTGAGTCCAACGCCTAGTATATTTGAATAATCCAATTGATAGGGTCCTACCTGGCTAACCTAACCACTTAGCTGTTATACGGCCAATACCTGCGGTGCACAGCAGGTCTATAGGGGCTGGGATTCCCCAGTACCTCATACTGGGGAATCTGATAAACAACAACCACATAATATATAAGTGGCTTGTGTGTATATAGAGACCTCAACATCATACACAGAACTCTATCCAGGCCGACTCCAGGGCATCCATTGAAATAAGGGATTATATGACCCATATTGAGGCTAGTAGTTCTCAAGATCTCACATACAGGTGATATTTGCACCTGTTTGCTCTTGGGCGGTATATATCGTGACTTGGAATAATGCATACACACGATTAATATTAATAGTGAGATATATTCCCAAATTAGGTCTGGTATTGTTGATGTGAGTCAGTAACAAATACAGTGGTCCCTCAACATACGATGGTAATTCGTTCCAAACGACCCATCGTTTGTCGAATCCATCGTATGTTGAGGGATCCGTGCAATGTAAAGTATAGGAAGCTGTACTCACCTGTCCCCGTCGCTCCGGACCAGGTCCTCACCGCTCCCGCTGCTGTTCCAGGGGCTCCCGATGCTGTCCCGCTGCTCCGGTGTCTTCTTCGCGATCCTCCTGTGTCTTGCGCATCTTCTGCAGGGTCCGGGCCTCGCTTTCCGGTGACGTTATTACGCTGCTGCGCCGGCGCGGCGTGCATAGTGACGTAATAACGACGCCGGAAAGCAAGGCCCGGACCCTGGAGAAGATGCGCAAGACACCGGAGGATCGCGAAGTGGACCCGGAGCAGCGGGAATAGGTAAGTGAACCTGCTGGGGCACATTAACCTGCTATCCGACAGCAGCTTAAGCATTTTGCGCTGTCGGATAGCAGTTAATGCGATGGCCCCGACATATAAAAGCATTGTTTGTCGATGCTGACATCGACGTACGATGGCCTCTGAGAGGCCATTGTATGTCGATTTTATCATATGTCGGGGCCATTGTAGGTCGAGGGGTTACTGTAGTCCTGAGAACTGGACGGCCAGTTAACCGACCCTAAGGCCATATCCTATAGAGCATAGGGACTTTAGTGGAGCTGTGTTTTTAAATACATTTATTTCCTCACCTTATATATTAAATCATTCACAATAAAAGTTATGTTTTATGAATTGTGACGCATGCAATATAGAGGTTTCTTTTGGTTAACCCCCTGGGGTTAATTTGGTTGTGTATAGGTATGGACAGTCGTCCAGTTGAGAGTAGGTATGGACAGTCGCCCAGTTGGCAGTAGGTATGGACAGTCACCAAGTTGGGAGTAGGTATGGACAGTCATCCAGTTGAGAGTTCGTATGAACAGTGGTTTGGTTGTGATTTAGTTCTCCACTAAACTCTCTGGTAGTGACATAGAAATCCTTATTATGAAAATTAAGACAGCTTAAAAGAATTACCCAGATGCTCATTACAGCATGTATAAGTTTCTGGAGCAGGGAGGTTTTAATTCGGCCAGTACCTGCAAAGTAAGAGGTTAGGGCAGTTACATAGTTAGTACGGTTGAAAAAAGACATATGTCCTTTAAGTTCAACCAGGGAATTGAAGGGTAGGGGTGTGGCGCGATATTGGGGAAGGGATTTTATATTTCTTCATAAGCATTAATGTTATTTTGTTCCAGGAATGTATCTAATCCTGTTTTAAAGCTGTTAATTATTCCTGCTGTGACCAGTTCCTGAGGTAGACTGTTCCATAAGTTTACATTTCTGATGGTAAAGAAGGCGTGTCGCCCCTTGAGACTAAACTTTTTCTTCTCCAGACGGAGGGAGTGCCCCCTCATCCTTTGGGGGGGTTTAACCCTGAACAGTTTTTCTCCATATATTTTTTTAGGCCATTTATATACTTATATACGTTTATCATATCCCCCCTTAAACGTCTCTTCTCAAGACTAAACAATTGTAACTCCTTTAATCGCTCCTCGAAGCTAAAATGTCCCATGCCCCATATTAGTTTAGTTGCGCGTCTCTGCACCCTTTCCAGCTCCGCAGTGTCCCTTTTATGGACTAGTGCCCAAAACTGAACAGCATATTCCAGGTGAGGCCGTACCAATGCTTTATAAAGGGGGAGTATTATGTCCCTGTCCCTCGAGTCCATGCCTCTTTTTATACATGACAATATCCTGCCGGCCTTGGAAGCAGCAGCCTGACATTGTGCTATTCTGTAGTCTGTGATCTACAAGTCACCCAGATCCTTCTCTACCAGTGACTCTGCCAGTTTAATCCCCCCTAAGACATACGATGCATGCAGGTTATTAGTACCCAGATGCATAACTTTACATTAAACAACAGCGGGCCCAGTACAGAACCTTGGGGTACACCACTAATTACCGGGGACCAATCAGAGTACGAATCATTGACCATCACTCTCTGGGTACGATCCATGAGCCAGTTACAAACTAAAGTTTCCAAGCCCAAAGACCTTAACTTACCTCTCAGACGTCTATGAGGGACAGTATCAAATGCTTTAGCAAAATCAAGAAACACTATATCCACAGCCATTCCTCTATATACACAGCCCCCTCTATATGCACAGCCCCCCCCCCTCTATATCCACAGCCCCCCCTCTATATACACAGCCCCCCCTCTATATACACAGCCATTCCTCTGTCAAGGCTTCTACTCACCTCTTCATAATAGTAAATTAGATTGGTGACAACTTCTATCCTTAGTAAACCCATGCTGGCTATCACTTATAATACTATTATCCCCTATGTATTCCTGTATGTAATCCCTTATAAGTCCTTCAAACAATTTACCCACAATGCACGTTAGACTTACCGGTCTATAATTGCCTAGCGAAGACCTAGAGCCCTTCTTGAAGATTGGCACCACATTCGCCTTGCGACAGTCCCTTAGCACAATACCAGACACCAGAGAATCTCTAAATATCATGAACAGGGGTACAGATATTACTGAACTTACCTCTCTAAGAACTCTTGGGTGTAGTCCATCCGGCCCTGGAGATTTGCTTACATTTACTTTACTTAACTTACCTTGTACCATCTCTACATTAAGCCAGTTCAGTACATTACATGATGTGTTACCAGCACTGACCTGTACATGATGTGTTACCAGCACTGACCTGTACATGATGTGTTACCAGCACTGACCTGTACATGATGTGTTACCAGCACTGACCTGTACATGATGTGTTACTGTCACGATTCGGCTGGCTGGAGGTGGATCCTCTGTGCCAGAGAGGGATTGGCGTGGACCGTGCTGGTGGACCGGTTCTAAGTTGCTACTGGTATTCACCAGAGCCCGCCGCAAAGCGGGATGGTCTTGCAGCGGCGGTAGCAACCAGGTCGTATCCACCAGCAACGGCTCAACCTCTCTGACTGCTGAAGATAGGCGCGGTACAAGGGAGTAGACAAGAGCAAGGTCGGACGTAGCAGAAGGTCAGGGCAGGCAGCAAGGATCGTAGTCAGGGGCAACGGCAGGAGGTCTGGAACACAGGCTAGGAACACACAAGGAAACACTTTCACTGGCACAATGGCAACAAGATCCGGCGAGGGAGTGCAGGGGAAGTGAGGTATATATAGGGAGTGCACAGGTGAGAATACTGATTAGGCCTGCTGCGCCAATCAGTGGCGCAGCGGCCCTTTAAATGGCAGAGACCCGGCGCGCGCGCGCCCTAAGGAGCGGGGCCGCGCGCGCCGGGACAACACAGACAGGGAACGGGTCAGGTACGGGAGCCGAGATGCGCATCGCGAGCGGGCGCATCCCGCATCGCGAATCGCATCCCGGCTGGGAGTAATATCGCAGCGCAGCGCACCCAGTAATATCGCAGCGCACCCAGTAATATCGCAGCGCACCCAGTCAGCAGGTCAGAACGCTGCGAGCGCTCCGGGGAGGAGCGGGGACCCGGAGCGCTCGCCGTAACAGTACCCCCCCCCCTTGGGTCTCCCCCTCTTTTTGGAGCCTGAGAACCTGAGGATAAGACTTTTGTCCAGGCTGTTGTCCTCAGGTTCCCAGGATCTCTCTTCTGGGCCACAGCCCTCCCAATCCACCAAAAACAATTTTTTCCCTCTGACCGTCTTGGAGGCCAAAATCTCCTTCACGGAGAAGACGTCAGAAGAACCGGAAACAGGAGTGGGAGAAACAAGTTTGGGAGAGAAGCAGTTAATGATGAGTGGTTTAAGAAGAGAGACATGGAAGGCATTGGGGATACGAAGAGAAGGAGGAAGAAGGAGTTTGTAAGAGACAGGGTTAATCTGGCACAAGACTTTGAAAGGACCAAGATAGCGTGGTCCCAGTTTGTAACTGGGGACACGAAAGCGGACATATTTAGCGGAGAGCCATACCTTGTCTCCGGGAGCAAAAATGGGGGGAGTTCTTCTCTTCTTATCGGCAAATTTTTTCATCCGGGATGAAGCCTGTAAAAGAGAATTTTGGGTCTCTTTCCATATGGTGGAAAGATCACGAGTCACTTCATCCACAGCGGGCAAACCAGAGGGCAAGGGGGTAGGGAGGGGGGGAAGAGGGTGACGGCCGTACACCACGAAAAATGGGGACTTAGCAGAAGACTCGGAGATTCTGAAGTTGTATGAGAATTCGGCCCATGGTAGAAGATCTGCCCAGTCATCCTGGTGGGAGGAAACAAAATGCCGTAAATAATCACCAAGGACCTGATTAATTCTTTCTACTTGCCCATTGGATTGGGGATGATAAGAAGAAGAGAAGTTTAGTTTAATCTTGAGCTGTTTACAGAGGGCCCTCCAGAATTTTGACACGAATTGGACGCCTCTGTCCGAGACGATCTGCGTGGGCAAACCGTGAAGACGAAAAATGTGTACAAAAAATTGTTTTGCCAACTGAGGCGCTGAAGGAAGACCAGGAAGAGGAATAAAATGTGCCATCTTGGAAAATCGATCAACGACCACCCAAACAACTGTGTTGCCACGGGATGGGGGTAAGTCTGTGATAAAGTCCATACCAATCAGTGACCAAGGCTGTTCGGGGACAGGCAGAGGATGAAGGAGACCAGCAGGCTTCTGGCGAGGAGTCTTATCCCGGGCACAGACAGTACAGGCCCGCACAAAATCAACAACATCCGTCTCCAGAGTCGGCCACCAATAAAAACGAGAGATGAGTTGCAAGGATTTTTTGATGCCCGCATGGCCTGCGAGGTGGGAGGAGTGTCCCTATTTGAGAATCCCGAGACGCTGGCGTGGAGAAACGAAGGTCTTCCCTGGAGGAGTTTGCCTGATGAAGGCTGGAGAAGTGGAGATCAGACAGTCCGGAGGAATGATGTGTTGCGGAGAGACCTCTACTTCAGAGGCATCAGAAGAACGAGAGAGGGCATCGGCCCTAATGTTCTTGTCAGCAGGGCGAAAATGAATTTCAAAGTTAAAACGGGCAAAGAACAACGACCACCTGGCCTGGCGAGGGTTCAGTCGTTGGGCAGACTGGAGATAGGAGAGATTCTTGTGATCAGTGTATATGATAACTGGAAATTTTGATCCCTCCAGCATATGCCTCCATTCCTCAAGCACCAATTTAATGGCCAGTAATTCTCGATCCCCGATGGAATAGTTTCTCTCCGCCGGGGAGAAGGTCCTAGAAAAAAAACCACAAGTCACAGCATGCCCGGAAGAATTTTTTTGTAGAAGGACAGCTCCAGCTCCCACTGAGGAGGCATCTACCTCCAATAAGAAGGGTTTAGATGGGTCAGGTCTGGAGAGCACGGGAGCAGAAGAAAAGGCAGACTTGAGATGTTTAAATGCGTCTTCCGCTTGTGGAGACCAGGACTTAGGATTGGCATTTTTCTTGGTTAAAGCCACGATAGGAGCCACAATAGTGGAAAAGTGTGGAATAAATTGTCTGTAATAATTGGCAAACCCCAAAAAATGTTGGATAGCACGGAGTCCGGAGGGGCGTGGCCAATCTAAGACGGCAGAGAGTTTATCTGGGTCCATTTGTAGTCCCTGGCCAGAGACCAAGTATCCTAGGAAAGGAAGAGATTGACATTCAAAGAGACATTTCTCCATTTTGGCATACAGTTGATTGTCCCGAAGTCTCTGAAGAACCATGCGGACATGCTGGCGGTGTTCTTCTAAGTTGGCAGAAAAAATCAGAATATCGTCCAGATAAACCACAACACAGGAATATAAGAGATCACGAAAAATTTCATTAACAAAGTCTTGGAAGACGGCAGGGGCGTTGCACAGGCCAAAGGGCATGACCAGATACTCAAAGTGTCCATCTCTGGTGTTAAATGCAGTCTTCCATTCGTCCCCCTCCCTGATGCGGATGAGATTATAAGCCCCCCTTAAGTCCAGTTTGGTAAAGATGTGGGCGCCTTGTAGGCGATCAAAGAGTTCCGAGATAAGAGGTAAGGGGTAGCGTTTTTTTACCGTGATTTTATTAAGTCCGCGGTAGTCAATGCAAGGGCGTAGGGAGCCATCTTTTTTGGACACAAAAAAAAATCCAGCTCCGGCAGGAGAGGAGGAATTGCGGATAAACCCCTTTTTTAAATTTCCCTGGATGTACTCCGACATGGCAAGAGTCTCTGGGGCGGACAGAGGATAAATTCTGCCCCGGGGTGGAGTAGTGCCCGGGAGGAGGTCAATAGGACAGTCATAAGGCCTGTGAGGGGGTAAAGTCTCCGCTTGCTTCTTGCAAAAGACGTCAGCATAGTCCATATAAGCCTTAGGAAGACCGGTTACAGGGGGAACCACAGGGTCACGGCAGGGAGTACTGGGAACCGGTTTAAGACAGTCCTTGAGACAAGAAGTACCCCAGTTCTTGATTTCTCCAGTGGACCAATCAAGGGTTGGGGAATGGCGTTGAAGCCACGTTAATCCAAGAAGAATTTCAGAAGTGCAGTTGGAGAGGACCAAAAATTCAATTTTTTCGTGATGGGGTCCGATGCACATTAAGAGGGGTTCCGTGCGGTAACGCACGGTACAGTCCAATCTTTCATTGTTAACAGAATTGATGTAGAGGGGTCTGGCGAGACTGGTCACTGGGATGTTGAACCTGTTGATGAGAGAGGCCAAAATAAAATTTCCTGCAGATCCGGAATCCAGGAAGGCCATAGCAGAGAAGGAGAGGGTAGAGGAAGATATCCGCACAGGCACAGTAAGGCGTGGAGAAGCAGAGTTGACATCAAAAACTGTCTCACCCTTGTGCGGAGTCAGCGTACGTCTTTCCAGGCGGGGAGGACGGATAGGACAATCCTTCAAGAAGTGTTCGGTACCGGCACAGTACAGGCAGAGATTCTCCATGCGGCGTCGTGTCCTCTCTTGAGGTGTCAAGCGAGACCGGTCAACTTGCATAGCCTCCACGGCGGGAGGCACAGGAACGGATTGCAGAGGACCAGAGGAGAGAGGAGCCGGGGAGAGAAACCGCCTCGTGCGAACAAAGTCCATATCCTGGCGGAGCTCCTGACGCCTTTCGGAAAAACGCATGTCAATGCGGGTGGCCAGATGAATAAGTTCATGCAGGTTAGCAGGAATTTCTCGTGCGGCCAGCACATCTTTGATGTTGCTGGATAGGCCTTTTTTAAAGGTCGCGCAGAGGGCCTCATTATTCCAGGATAATTCGGAGGCAAGAGTACGGAATTGGATGGCGTACTCGCCAACAGAAGAATTACCCTGGACCAGGTTCAACAGGGCAGTCTCAGCAGAAGAGGCTCGGGCAGGTTCCTCAAAGACACTTCGAATCTCCGTGAAGAAGGAATGTACAGAGGCAGTGACAGGGTCATTGCGGTCCCAGAGCGGTGTGGCCCATGACAGAGCTTTCCCAAACAGAAGGCTGACTACGAAAGCCACCTTAGACCTTTCAGTAGGAAACTGGTCCGACATCATCTCCAAGTGCAGGGAACATTGTGAAAGAAAGCCACGGCAAAACTTAGAGTCCCCATCAAATTTATCCGGCAAGGATAAACGAAGGCCGGAAGCGGCCACTCGCTGCGGAGGAGGTGCAGGAGCTGGCGAAGGAGATTGTTGCTGGAGTTGCGGTAATAGCTGCTGTAGCATCACGGTCAGTTGAGACAGCTGGTGGCCTTGTTGCGCTATCTGTTGCGACTGCTGGGCGACCACCGTGGTGAGGTCGGCGACAACTGGCAGTGGGACTTCAGCGGGATCCATGGCCGGATCTACTGTCACGATTCGGCTGGCTGGAGGTGGATCCTCTGTGCCAGAGAGGGATTGGCGTGGACCGTGCTGGTGGACCGGTTCTAAGTTGCTACTGGTATTCACCAGAGCCCGCCGCAAAGCGGGATGGTCTTGCAGCGGCGGTAGCAACCAGGTCGTATCCACCAGCAACGGCTCAACCTCTCTGACTGCTGAAGATAGGCGCGGTACAAGGGAGTAGACAAGAGCAAGGTCGGACGTAGCAGAAGATCAGGGCAGGCAGCAAGGATCGTAGTCAGGGGCAACGGCAGGAGGTCTGGAACACAGGCTAGGAACACACAAGGAAACGCTTTCACTGGCACAATGGCAACAAGATCCGGCGAGGGAGTGCAGGGGAAGTGAGGTATAAATAGGGAGTGCACAGGTGAGAATACTGATTAGGCCTGCTGCGCCAATCAGTGGCGCAGCGGCCCTTTAAATGGCAGAGACCCGGCGCGCGCGCGCGCCCTAAGGAGCGGGGCCGCGCGCGCCGGGACAACACAGACGGGGAACGGGTCAGGTACGGGAGCCGAGATGCGCATCGCGAGCGGGCGCGTCCCGCATCGCGAATCGCATCCCGGCTGGGAGTAATATCGCAGCGCACCCGGTCAGCAGGTCTGACCGGGGCGCTGTGAATGAGAGAACGCTGCGAGCGCTCCGGGGAGGAGCGAGGACCCGGAGCGCTCGGCGTAACAGTTACCAGCACTGACCTGTACATGATGTGTTACCAGCACTGACCTGTACATGATGTGTTACCAGCACTGACCTGTCCAATGTCGGCTCCTTCTTCCTTAGTATACTACAACCCCAAGCATGTCCGGACAGCCAAAGAAAAACATATGTTACGATACATTTTATTTTAACAATGTAAGTCAATGGGAAATGGATGGAATACAGCATTATCTGTTTTTAGCTTTTTAATGTATATAGTAAATGGATGCAAAAAGAAAGTGTGAACGCCCCCCCCCCCCCCTTACATGTGTGATGTATAGGGATAAGTCACCTAAATCTCTTTCTGTTTTTCAGAACGACTTACTGACCGCTATGAGATGATAAGATGGATTCTTGCTGTTGGGTTTTTCACCATTTCTTTATTAGCGATAACATTTGCTACAAAGTACAAACTGAAATGAATCTCTGATCCGGATTGTTGTGTACGGAATCATCGCGCTGTGTGTGGTGGATGCCGGAAGATTCCAGAAGGTTCTGGACAAGGTCATATCCGGACTCATTGTATAACATGTCATAGACTGACCGCTCTGTACTCAACATGGACGACCTGAATCCCTATAGAATAAAAACGTCACATTTTCTTTACCCCAGTCTATCGTCACTGTTCCGACCAACTCAGCCTATGGGCAGCCAGCCCTGTTATGTCACAGCCCTATATAACACAGGTATTTCTGGGATTTGTAGCTCAGAGAGCAGACACTGTGTTTTCCACTACAGAACTGATATTTACAGCGAATCCGTTCACCTGAAGCCCACATCACTGCAGGCAGACAGATAGTCAGGGACAGTAGAGGGAGAGAGAGTATACTTTATGTTGCAACTGTACTGGGGTGTATTACTCTAAAGCTAATAGGGGCCAGTTAGTGTGAGCACTAAAGGACCTAGTCACCTGCTTTAACGCCTAATTCAGGTGTAACCGTACTGTGGTGATTTTCCTATCATAAGTGTAATATATACACACTCAGCGCTTTTGCGTTTTTTCCTGAAATCTCTACACACCTGTTTTTAACGCCTAATTCAGGTGTAACCCTACTGGGGTGTATATATCATAAGTGTAATATATGCGCACTCAGCTTTTGTACGTTTTTTTCCTCTTAAACCCGTAGGGGACAGTTATTGTTAAAGGCGAGAATTACCTACATACCTGCTTTTAATGCCTAATTCAGGGGTAACCATACTGGGGCATTTTTTTTTTATTATCATAAGTGTAATATATATGCACTCAGCTGGTGTATAAGTACATCAGGCAGAGAAGTGCCAGGACGTGCACAGAGGAGTGGCAGAGGCCTAAATTCATCAGGCAGAGGTGGCAGCAGAGTAGTGTCGCGTGGAAGCAGGAATCGCAGAGAGAGGTCTGAGCTCCCGGTGTCAGCTAGTGGTCGTGTCTCCACCAGCAACCCATCTACCGTCGTTGATTGGTTAACACGCTCATCCACTTCATCACATGTGACATCTGACACCCCCAGTCAACAGTCGGTGGGTTCCTCAGACTCAATTCTCAGTTGGCATGGCCCAGGAGCAGTCCTTGTCCTCCCATTGCCTCCGTCCTATGCTGTTCCCTCTCCTACAGAAGTATCTTATGCTGTGGGATCAGCTCCACTATACAGCATGGACGATCAACTAGAGGACACTAAGCAGCTACTGCCCGGCCAAGATGTGGAGGAGACATCTGCCGCTTCCTCCACTAGGTGGGAAAGTAGTAACGAGGTGAGTGACCTGGGAGGCGGTGTTGCGAGCGTTCAGGCTCCTGAAACAGACACCATTTAAGAACCTGAGGAGGACATCAGTGACGTGCACACACGGGAGCAAAAATGGGGGGAGTTCTTCTTTTCTTATCGGCAAATTTTTTCATCCGGGATGAAGCCTGTAAAAGAGAATTTTGGGTCTCTTTCCATATGGTGGAAAGATCACGAGTCACTTCATCCACAGCGGGCAAACCAGAGGGCAAGGGAGTAGGGAGGGGGGGAAGAGGGTGACGGCCGTACACCACGAAAAATGGGGACTTAGCAGAAGACTCGGAGATTCTGAAGTTGTATGAGAATTCGGCCCATGGTAGAAGATCTGCCCAGTCATCCTGGTGGGAGGAAACAAAATGCCGTAAATAATCACCAAGGACCTGATTAATTCTTTCTACTTGCCCATTGGATTGGGGATGATAAGAAGAAGAGAAGTTTAGTTTAATCTTGAGCTGTTTACAGAGGGCCCTCCAGAATTTAGACACGAATTGGACGCCTCTATCCGAGACGATCTGCGTGGGCAAACCGTGAAGACGAAAAATGTGTACAAAAAATTGTTTTGCCAACTGAGGCGCTGAAGGAAGACCAGGAAGAGGAATAAAATGTGCCATCTTGGAAAATCGATCAACGACCACCCAAACAACTGTGTTGCCACGGGATGGGGGTAAGTCTGTGATAAAGTCCATACCAATCAGTGACCAAGGCTGTTCGGGGACAGGCAGAGGATGAAGGAGACCAGCAGGCTTCTGGCGAGGAGTCTTATCCCGGGCACAGACAGTACAGGCCCGCACAAAATCAACAACATCCGTCTCCAGAGTCGGCCACCAATAAAATCGAGAGATGAGTTGCAAGGATTTTTTGATGCCCACATGGCCTGCGAGGTGGGAGGAGTGTCCCCATTTGAGAATCCCGAGACGCTGGCGTGGAGAAACGAAGGTCTTCCCTGGAGGAGTTTGCCTGATGGAGGCTGGAGAAGTGGAGATCAGACAGTCCGGAGGAATGATGTGTTGCGGAGAGACCTCTACTTCAGAGGCATCAGAAGAACGAGAGAGGGCATCGGCCCTAATGTTCTTGTCAGCAGGGCGAAAATGAATTTCAAAGTTAAAACGGGCAAAGAACAACGACCACCTGGCCTGGCGAGGGTTCAGTCGTTGGGCAGACTGGAGATAGGAGAGATTCTTGTGATCAGTGTATATGATAACTGGAAATTTTGATCCCTCCAGCAGATGCCTCCATTCCTCAAGCGACAATTTTATGGCCAGTAATTCTCGATCCCCGATGGAATAGTTTCTCTCCGCCGGGGAGAAGGTCCTAGAAAAAAAACCACAAGTCACAGCATGCCCGGAAGAATTTTTTTGTAGAAGGACAGCTCCAGCTCCCACTGAGGAGGCATCTACCTCCAATAAGAAGGGTTTAGATGGGTCAGGTCTGGAGAGCACGGGAGCAGAAGAAAAGGCAGACTTGAGATGTTTAAATGCGTCATCGCGAGCGGGCGCGTCCCGCATCGCGAATCGCATCCCGGCTGGGAGTAATATCGCAGCGCACCCGGTCAGCAGGTCTGACCGGGGCGCTGCGAATGAGAGAACGCTGCGAGCGCTCCGGGGAGGAGCGAGGACCCGGAGCGCTCGGCGTAACAGTTACCAGCACTGACCTGTACATGATGTGTTACCAGCACTGACCTGTACATGATGTGTTACCAGCACTGACCTGTCCAATGTCGGCTCCTTCTTCCTTAGTATACTACAACCCCCAGCATGTCCGGACAGCCAAAGAAAAACATATGTTACGATACATTTTATTTTAACAATGTAAGTCAATGGGAAATGGATGGAATACAGCATTATCTGTTTTTAGCTTTTTAATGTATATAGTAAATGGATGCAAAAAGAAAGTGTGAACGCCACCCCCCCCCCCCTTACATGTGTGATGTATAGGGATAAGTCACCTAAATCTCTTTCTGTTTTTCAGAACGACTTACTAACCGCTATGAGATGATAAGATGGATTCTCGCTGTTGGGTTTTTCACCATTTCTTTATTAGCGATAACATTTGCTACAAAGTACAAACTGAAATGAATCTCTGATCCGGATTGTTGTGTACGGAATCATCGCGCTGTGTGTGGTGGATGCCGGAAGATTCCAGAAGGTTCTGGACAAGGTCATATCCGGACTCATTGTATAACATGTCATAGACTGACCGCTCTGTACTCAACATGGACGACCTGAATCCCTATAGAATAAAAACGTCACATTTTCTTTACCCCAGTCTATCGTCACTGTTCCGACCAACTCTATACTATCAACCAGGGCAGAGACATAACTAGAGATGAGTGAATCGAATCGGACAAATCCGGATTTGTTACGAATTTCCTGAAATATTCGATTGCCAACGAATCCGAATATTGCCGCGATTCGATTAAACTAATCGATTCATTAAACTCCGTTTAGTGCGGTTCAGGGGATCTAAAATGGTGGCTATACATGTGAGGACATGGGGCAAGGAACGCTGGGAAGACGGGTAGGCGGGATCACCCTGAATCACATGCGGCATGCAGCCTATGGGCAGCCAGCCCTGTGATGTCACAGCCCTATATAACACAGGTATTTCTGGGATTTGTAGCTCAGAGAGCAGACACTGTGTTTTCCACTACAGAACTGATATTTACAGCGAATCCGTTCACCTGAAGCCCACATCACTGCAGGCAGACAGATAGACAGGGACAGTAGAGGGAGAGAGAGTATACTTTATGTTGCAACTGTACTGGGGTGTATTACTCTAAAGCTAATAGGGGCCAGTTAGTGTGAGCACTAAAGGACCTAGTCACCTGCTTTAACGCCTAATTCAGGTGTAACCGTACTGTGGCGATTTTCCTATCATAAGTGTAATATATACACACTCAGCGCTTTTACGTTTTTTCCTGAAATCTCTACACACCTGCTTTAATGCCTAGTTCAGGTGTAACCCTACTGGGGTGTATATATCATAAGTGTAATATATGCGCACTCAGCTTTTGTACGTTTTTCTCTTCTTAAACCCATAGGGGACAGTTATTGTTAAAGGGTAGCTCCCACCATCCTTTTTTTTTTTTTTTTTGCTAGCCCGTGCCCCCCTGCTACGGCACTAGCCCATTCCCTCCTATCGCCCCCCCCCCCCCCCCGCCTCGCATACCCTGTTCCCTCATTACACTTGCAGTTACTGCAGAGTCCGGCAGCGGGCGTGCAGGGACAGCGGCGGCAACGAGGCGGCGGCGATGTGCGGGAGGAGTGGCCAGGGAGCCAATGCGCTCGCTCCCGCCTGTCTGATTGACAGGCAGGGAGCGAGTGCAGCCTAACTGAAAAAGGACTGATTGCCACTCCAAAATCAGTCCTTTTTCAGTGGCCGGTTTTTAAATGTAAATTAAACCTTTTTAATGAAAAAAATAATAATAAAATTATATTAGAAATATGTTGTCGTACATAAGTACTACAACATATCAAAAAATAAAGTTGGTGACAGTGCCCATTTAACCCCTTCAGGACCAAGCCCATTTTGGCCTTAACCCCTTAACGACGCAGGACGTATATTTACGTCCTGCGCCGGCTCCCGCGATATGAAGCGGGATCGCGCCGCGATCCTGCATCATATCGGGTCGGTCCCGGTGGTCTTCAACGGCCTGGACCCGCGGCTAATACCACACATCGCCGATCGCGGCGATGTGCGGTATTAACCCTTTAGAAGCGGCGGTCAAAGCTGACCGCCTCTTCTAAAGTGAAAGTGAAAGTGACCCGGCTGCTCAGTCGGGCTGTTCGAGACCGCCGCGGTGAAATTGCAGCGTCCCGAACAGCTTACAGGACACCGGGAGGGACCTTACCTGCCTCCTCGGTGTCCGATCGACGAATGACTGCTCCGTGCCTGAGATCCAGGCAGGAGCAGTCAAGCGCCGATAACGCTGATCACAGGCGTGTTAATACACGCCTGTGATCTGTGTAGAAGATCAGTGTGTGCAGTGTTATAGGTCCCTATGGGATAACAATGATCAGTATAAGAGATCAGTGTGTGCAGTGTTATAGGTCCCTATGGGATAACAATGATCAGTATAAGAGATCAGTGTGTGCAGTGTTATAGGTCCCTATGGGATAACAATGATCAGTATAAGAGATCAGTGTGTGCAGTGTTATAGGTCCCTATGGGATAACAATGATCAGTATAAGAGATCAGTGTGTGCAGTGTTATAGGTCCCTATGGGATAATAATGATCAGTATAAGAGATCAGTGTGTGCAGTGTTATAGGTCCCTATGGGATAATAATGATCAGTATAAGAGATCAGTGTGGGCAGTGTTATACGTCCCTATGGGACCTATAACACTGCAAAAAAAATGTAAGAAAAAAGTGTTAATAAAGGTCATTTAACCCCTTCCCTAATAAAAGTTTTAATCACCCCCCTTTTCCCATAAAAAAAATAAAACAGTGTAAAAAAAATAAAAATAAACATATGTGGTATCGTCGCGTGCGTAAATGTCCGAACTATAAAAATATATCATTAATTAAACCGTACAGTCAATGGCGTACGCGCAAAAAAAATCCAAAGTCCAAAAAAGCGTATTTTGGTCACTTTTTATACCATTAAAAAATGAATAAAAAGTGATAAAAAAGTCAGATCAAAACAAAAATCATACCGATAAAAACGTCAGATCACGGCGCAAAAAATGAGTCATCATACCGCCCTGTACGTGGAAAAATAAAAGTTATAGGGGTCAGAAGATGACATTTTTAAACGTATAAATTTTCCTCCATGTAGTTAGGATTTTTTCCAGAAGTGCGACAAAATCACCTATATAACTAGGGGATCATTTTAACCGTATGGACCTACAGAATAATGATAAGGTGTCATTTGTACTGAAATATGCACTGCGTAGAAACGGAAGCCCCCAAAAGTTACAAAATGGCGTTTTTTCTTCGATTTTGTCGAACAATGATTTTTTTTTCCGTTTCGCCGGGAATTTTTGGGTAAAATCACTAATGTCACTGCAAAGTAGAATTGGCGACGCAAAAAATAAGCCATAATATGGATTTTTAGGTGGAAAATTGAAAGGGTTATGATTTATAAAAGGTAATGAGGAAAAAAAGAAAGTGGAAAAACCCTGAGTCCTTAACCCCTTAAGGACATAGGGCGTATCCATACGCCCCCGTTTCCATGTCCTTAAGGACCGAGGGCGTATGGATACGCCCTGAGCATTTCCGGCCCCCACCGCTAGCCGGAGGGGAGCCGGGCCCATGTCGGCAATTGCCGCAGATCGCTGGACAATTCAGTCCAGCGATCTGCGGCGGATTCCGGGTCAATCGGGTCTCCAGTGACCCGATGACCCGGAATTAGTGGCTGATCGGGGCCGTCAGAGACGGCCCCAAACAGCCAGAGCCAGCAGGGGTGAGGTGGCACTGGTGCCACCTCACGATCGCCCTGATTCGTCGGCCGGTTTCCCGGCCGACCACTCAGGGCGCCTGCTGCGGGTGTCACTCCCGCAACCCGCTCCGCCCCTCTTCCAGAGGACGTGAGCGGGTGCGGGACGTGCACCCCGGGTGCTGGGGACCCCGATCCCCGGCGTTAATGTTGGGATCGGGGCCCCAAGAGCGATGGCGGCGGCGAGGGATTGACCTATGCGGCGGCATCGTGAAGCAGCAGCAGGAGGTGAGTGACAGCCTCCTGCTGTTGCTTAGCAACAGCTCTCGGCATGCAAAAAGGGCATGCTGGGAGCTGTAGTTATGCAACAGCAGGAGGCAGACCACCACAACTCCCAGCATGCCCTTATGGGCATGCTGGGACTTGTAGTTTTGCAACAGCTGGAGGCACATTCTTTCTATGGAAAAGTGTACCTTCAGCTGTTGTATAACTACAACTCCCAGCTTGCACAATCAGCTAAAGTGCATGCTGGGAGTTGTGGTGGTGCATCTGCTGATTGCATAACTACAACTCCCAGCATGCCTGTTGGCTGTCGGTGACTGCTGAGAGTTGTAGTTTTGCAACAGCTGAAGGCACACTGAGTTAAGTAGCAAACCAGTGTGTCTCCAGCTGTTGCATAACTACAATCCCCAGCATCCCCAGCCAATGTAGTATGCCTCCGGCTGTTGCATAACTACAAGACCCAGCATGCCCTTCCGCTGTCCGTACTGGGGGTTGTAGCTTTTGCAACAGCTGAAGGCACACTGGTTCCAAAACACTGAGTTTGTTACCAAACTCTGTGTTTCACAACCTGTGTGTCTCCGGCTGTTGCAAAACTACAACTCCCAGCATGCACTGATAGACCGTACATGCTGGGAGTTGTAGTTTTGCAACAGCTGGATGTTTCCCCCCCCCCCCCCCAATGTGAACGTACAGGGTACACTCACATGGGCGGAGGATTAGAATTTTTTTTTTTTACATATACAAAAGTCATGAAACACCTGTGGGGTATAAAGGTTCACATTACCCCTTGTTACGTTCCCCGAGGGGTCTAGTTTCCAAAATGGTATGCCATGTGTTTTGTTTTTTTTTGCTTTCAAAAAGCCAAATGTGACTCCTTCTCTTCTGAGACCTGTAGTGCGCCAACAGAGCACTTTTCACCCCCATATGGGGTGTTTTCTGAATCGGGAGAAATTGGGCTTCAAATTTTGGGGGGTGTTTTCTGCTATTACCCTTTTTAAAAATGTAAAAATTTTGGGAAACCAAGCATTTTATGTAAAAAAAATAATTATTTTTTTTACATATGCAAAAGTCGTGAAACACCTGTGGGGTATTAAGGTTCACATTACCCCTTGTTACGTTCCCCGAGGGGTCTAGTTTCCAAAATGGTATGCCATGTGGTTTTTTTTGCTGTCCTGGCACCATAGGGGCTTCCTAAAGGTGACATGCCCCCCAAAAACCATTTGTCGCTCCTTCCCTTCTGAGCCCTCTACTGCGCCCACTGAACAATTAACATAGACATATGAGGTATGTGCTTACTCGAGAGAAATTGGGTTTCAAATACAAGTAAAAATTTTCTCCTTTTTACCCCTTGCAAAAATTCAAAAATTGGGTCTACAAGAACATGCGAGTGTAAAAAATTTTCTCCTTCACTTTGCTGTTATTCCTGTGAAACACCTAAAGGGTTAATACACTGACTGAATGTCATTTTGAATACTTTGGGGGGTGTAGTTTTTATAATGGGGTCTTTTATGGGGTATTTCTAATATGAAGACCCTTCAAATCCACTTCAAACCTGAACTGGTCCATGAAAAATAGCGAGTTTGAAAATTTTGTGAAAAATTTCAAAATTGCTGCTAAACTTTGAAGCCCTCTGGTGTCTTCCAAAAGTAAACACTCATAAATTTTATGATGCAAACATAAAGTAGACATATTGTATATGTGAACCCAAAAAAAAAATATTTTGAATATTCATTTTCCTTATAAGCAGAGAGCTTCAAAGTTAGAAAAATGCTACATTTTCATTTTTTTCATCAAATTTGGGGATTTTTCACTAAGAAAGGATGCAAGTTACCACATAATTTTACCACTAAGTTAAAGTAGAATATGTCACGAAAAAACAATCTCAGAATCAGAATGATAACTAAAAGCATTAATATTTAAAGTGACAGTGGTCAGAATTGCAAAAAAAGCTCCGGTCCTTAAGGTGAAAAAGGGCTCGGTCCTTAAGGGGTTAAATGGGCACTGTCATGAAATCTAAAAATTGATATGTTGTAGTACTTAAGTACTACAACATATCTCTAATATACTTTAATTAAAAAAAAGTGATTTTAAACAAGTTTAAAATCACTTTTAAATTCGGCCACTAGGGGTCACCCTCCTAGTGGCCGAATGCATTCTGCAGTGACGTCACTACTGGATTTTGACTTGAGTTGAAATCCAGTCACTGCGGTGCTTGCTCCCGTCTGTTAATCAAACAGGCGAGAGCGAGCACGCTGATAGCTGGGGCTGCACGCATTGGCCAGCTCCACTGGCCTCGCGCGCGGCCCCGCCCGCCCCCGTTACCCTGTCCGGAGACTGTTACCCTGTCCGGAGGCAGCTCATTGATCCTCCGGTAAGTCTTCACCACTGGAGGAATGGGGTGGGGGAAGTGGGGTTCGGGGGAGCGCCGCCGCCGCCGCTGCTGCTGCTCCCGAAGTAGCACTGCTGCGCTGGTTAAACAAAGTTATTGTTTTCACCACAGGGTGCCTCCAGCTGTTTCACCACTACAACTCCCAGAATGCCCTGACAGCCAGTAGATGTCAGGGCAAGCTGGGAGTTGTAGTGGTGAAACAGCTGGAGGCACCCTGTATAGTGAGCTAAGGGCGGAAGTGCCGGCCCCAGCAGGCATCAGTGACGTGGTGCCTGCTGGGGAAGTCTGCCTGGTAGTGAGCACACTGCCAGGCAGACAAAAATGGATTTTAATATAGTAAAAAAAATGTAAAGGGAGGGAGGGGGTTAGGGAGAGATTGGCAATAGGCAGGGACAGAAATAAAAAAAAATGGATGGTGGCAGCTACCCTTTAAGGGGTTAAGGACCGGTGCGTTTTTTGCACATCTGAACACTGTCACTTTAAACATTAATAACTCTGGAATGCTTTTACTTATCATTCTGATTCTGAGATTGTTTTTTCGTGACATATTCTACTTTAACATAGTGGTAAATTTTTGTCGATACTTGTATCATTTCATGGTGAAAAATCTGTAAATTTGATTAAAAATTTGAAAATTTAGAATTTTTCTAACTTTGAAGCTCTCTGCTTGTAAGGAAAATGGATTTTACGAATACATTTTTTTTTTGTTCACATATACAATATGTCTACTTTATGTTTGCATCATAAAATTTATGAGTTTTTACTTTTGGAAGACACCAGAAGCTTCAAAGTTCAGCAGCAATTTTCCAATTTTTCCCAAAATTTTCAAACTCGATATTTTTCAGGGACCAGTTCAGGTTTGAAGTGGATTTGAAGGGTCTTTATATTAGAAATATCCCATGAATGACCCCATTATAAAAACTACACCCCCAAAGTATTCGAAATGACATTCAGTCAGTGTTTTAACCCTTTAGGTGTTTCACAGGAATAGCAGCAAAGTGAAGGAGAAAATTCAAAATCTTCATTTTTTACACTCACATGTTATTGTAGACCCAATTTTTGCATTTTTGCAAGGGGTAAAAGGAGAAATTTTTACTTGTATTTGTAGCCCAATTTCTCTTGAGTAAGCACATACCTCATATGTCCATGTAAAGTGTTCGGCGGGCGCAGTAGAGGGCTCAGAATGGAAGGAGCGACAAGGGGATTTTGGAGAGTACGTTTTTCTGAAATGGTTTTTGGCATGTTGCATTTAGGAAGCCCCTATGGTGCCAGAACAGCAAAAAAAAAAAACACATGGCATACCATTTTGGAAACTAGACCCCTCGGGGAATGTAACATGGGATAAAGTGAGCCTTAATACCCTACAGGTGTTTCACGACTTTTGCAAATGTAAAAAAAAAAAAAAAATTTACCTAAAATGCTTGTTTTCCCAAAAATTTTACATTTTTAAAAAGGGTAATAGCAGAAAATACCCCTAAAAATTTGAAGCCTAATTTCTCCCGATTCAGAAAACACCCCATATGGGGGTGAAAAGTGCTCTGCTGGCGCACTACAGGTCTCAGAAGAGAAGGAGTCACATTTGGCTTTTTGAAAGCAAATTTTGCTCTGGGGGCATGCCGCATTTAGGAAGCCCCTATGGTGCCAGGACAGCAAAAAAAAAAAACACATGGCATACCATTTTGGAAACTAGACCCCTCGGGGAACGTAACAAGGGGTTAAGTGACCCTTTATACCCCACAGGTGTTTCACGACTTTTGCACATGTAAAAAAAAAAAATTTTTTTACCTAAAATGCTTGTTTTCCCAAAAACTTTACATTTTTAAAAAGGGTAAAAGCAGAAATACCCCCCAAAATTTGTAATACAATTTCTCCCGAGTACGGCGATACCCCATATGTGGCCCTAAACTGTTGCCTTGAAATACGACAGGGCTCCAAAGTGAAAGCGCCATGCGCATTTGAGGCCTAAATTAGGGACTTGCATAGGGGTGGACATAGGGGAATTCTACGCCAGTGATTCCCAAATAGGGTGCCTCCAGCTGTTGCAAAACTCCCAGCATGCCTGGACAGTCAACGGCTATCTGGCAATACTGGGAGTAGTTGTTTTGCAACAGCTGGAGGCTCCGTTTTGGAAACAGTGGCGTACCAGACGTTTTTCATTTTTATTGTGAAGGGGAGGGGGGCTGTGTAGGGGTATGTGTATACGTAGTGTTTTTTACTTTTTATTTTATTTTGTGTTAGTGTATGTTACGCCGAGCGCTCCGGGTCCCCGCTCCTCCCCGGAGCGCTCGCTACACTCTCTCCGCTGCAGCGCTCCGGTCAGATCCACTGACCCGGGGCGCTGCGATTCTGCTTCCAGCCGGGATGCGATTCGCGATGCGGGTAGCGCCCGCTCGCGATGCGCACCCCGGCTCCCGTACCTGACTCGCTCTCCCTCGGTCCTGTCCCGGCGCGCGCGGCCCCGCTCCCTAGGGCGCGCGCGCGCCGGGTCTTTGCGATTTAAAGGGCCACTGCGCCGCTGATTGGCGCAGTGATTCCAATTAGTGTCTTCACCTGTGCACTTCCCTATATCACCTCACTTCCCCTGCACTTCCCTGCCGGATCTTGTTGCCATTGTGCCAGTGAAAGCGTTCCTTGTATGTTCCTAGCCTGTGTTCCAGACCTCCTGCCGTTGCCCCTGACTACGATCCTTGCTGCCTGCCCCGACCTTCTGCTACGTCCGACCTTGCTTCTGTCTACTCCCTTGTACCGCGCCTATCTTCAGCAGCCAGAGAGGTTGAGCCGTTGCTAGTGGATACGACCTGGTCACTACCGCCGCAGCAAGACCATCCCGCTTTGCGGCGGGCTCTGGTGAAAACCAGTAGTGACTTAGAACCGATCCACTAGCACGGTCCACGCCAATCCCTCTCTGGCACAGAGGATCCACTACCCGCCAGCCGGCATCGTGACAGTAGATCCGGCCATGGATCCCGCTGAAGTTCCTCTGCCAGTTGTCGCTGACCTCACCACGGTGGTCGCCCAGCAGTCACAACAGATAGCGCAACAAGGCCAACAGCTGTCTCAACTGACCGTTATGCTACAACAGTTACTACCACAGCTTCAGCAGTCATCTCCTCCGCCAGCTCCTGCACCTCCTCCGCAGCGAGTGGCCGCTCCTGGGCTACGCCTATCCTTGCCGGATAAATTTGATGGGGACTCTAAGTTTTGCCGTGGCTTTCTTTCCCAATGTTCCCTGCATCTGGAGATGATGTCGGACCTGTTTCCCACTGAAAGGTCTAAGGTGGCTTTCGTAGTCAGCCTTCTGTCCGGAAAAGCCCTGTCATGGGCCACACCGCTCTGGGACCGCAATGACCCCGTCACTGCCTCTGTACACTCCTTCTTCTCGGAAATCCGAAGTGTCTTTGAGGAACCTGCCCGAGCCTCTTCTGCTGAGACTGCCCTGTTGAACCTGGTCCAGGGTAATTCTTCCGTTGGCGAGTATGCCGTACAATTCCGTACTCTTGCTTCAGAATTATCCTGGAATAATGAGGCCCTCTGCGCGACCTTTAAAAAAGGCCTATCCAGCAACATTAAAGATGTTCTGGCCGCACGAGAAATTCCTGCTAATCTACATGAACTCATTCACCTAGCCACTCGCATTGACATGCGTTTTTCCGAAAGGCGTCAGGAGCTCCGCCAAGATATGGACTCTGTTCGCACGAGGCGTTTCTTCTCCTCGGCTCCTCTCTCCTCTGGTCCCCTGCAATCTGTTCCTGTGCCTCCCGCCGTGGAGGCTATGCAGGTCGACCGGTCTCGCCTGACACCTCAAGAGAGGACACGACGCCGCATGGAGAACCTCTGCCTGTACTGTGCTAGTACCGAACACTTCCTGAGGGATTGTCCTATCCGTCCTCCCCGCCTGGAAAGACGTACGCTGACTCCGCACAAAGGTGAGACAGTCCTTGATGTCTACTCTGCTTCTCCACGTCTTACTGTGCCTGTGCGGATGTCTGCCTCTGCCTTCTCCTTCTCTACCGTGGCCTTCTTGGACTCTGGATCTGCAGGAAATTTTATTTTGGCCTCTCTCGTCAACAGGTTCAACATCCCAGTGACCAGTCTCGCCAGACCCCTTTACATCAATTGTGTAAACAATGAAAGATTGGACTGTACCATACGCTTCCGCACGGAGCCCCTTCTAATGAGCATCGGATCTCATCACGAGAGGATTGAACTTTTGGTCCTCCCCAATTGCACCTCGGAAATTCTCCTTGGACTTCCCTGGCTTCAACTTCATTCCCCAACCCTGGATTGGTCCACTGGGGAGATCAAGAGTTGGGGGCCCTCTTGTTCCAAGGACTGTCTAAGACCGGTTCCCAGTAACCCTTGCCGTGACTCTGTGGTTCCCTCAGTAACCGGTCTCCCTAAGGCCTATATGGACTTCGCGGATGTTTTCTGCAAAAAACAAGCTGAGACTCTACCTCCTCACAGGCCTTATGATTGCCCTATCGACCTCCTCCCGGGTACTACTCCACCCCGGGGCAGAATTTATCCTCTCTCTGCCCCAGAGACTCTTGCCATGTCTGAGTATGTCCAGGAAAATTTAAAAAAGGGCTTTATCCGTAAATCCTCCTCTCCTGCCGGAGCTGGATTTTTCTTTGTGTCCAAAAAAGATGGCTCCCTACGTCCTTGCATTGACTACCGCGGTCTTAATAAAATCACGGTTAAGAACCGCTACCCCCTACCCCTCATCTCTGAACTCTTTGATCGCCTCCAAGGTGCCCACATCTTTACTAAATTGGACTTAAGAGACGCCTATAACCTCATCCGCATCAGAGAGGGGGATGAGTGGAAAACGGCGTTTAACACCAGAGATGGACACTTTGAGTATCTGGTCATGCCCTTTGGCCTGTGCAACGCTCCTGCTGTCTTCCAAGACTTTGTCAATGAAATTTTTCGTGATCTGCTATACTCCTGTGTTGTTGTATATCTGGACGATATCCTAATTTTCTCTGCCAATCTAGAAGAACACCGCCAGCATGTCCGTATGGTTCTTCAGAGACTTCGTGACAATCAACTCTATGCCAAAATTGAGAAATGTCTGTTTGAATGCCAATCTCTTCCTTTTCTAGGATATTTGGTCTCTGGCCAGGGACTACAAATGGATCCAGACAAACTCTCTGCCGTCTTAGATTGGCCACGCCCCTCCGGACTCCGTGCTATCCAACGCTTTTTGGGGTTCGCCAATTATTACAGGCAATTTATTCCACATTTTTCTACCGTTGTGGCTCCTATCGTGGCTTTAACCAAAAAAAATGCCGATCCCAAGTCGTGGCCTCCTCAAGCGGAAGACGCCTTTAAACGACTCAAGTCTGCCTTTTCTTCGGCTCCCGTGCTCTCCAGACCTGACCCTTCCAAACCCTTCCTATTGGAGGTTGATGCCTCCTCAGTGGGAGCTGGAGCTGTTCTTTTACAAAAAAATTCTTCCGGGCATGCTGTCACTTGTGGTTTTTTTTCTAGGACCTTCTCTCCGGCGGAGAGGAACTACTCCATCGGGGATCGAGAGCTTCTAGCCATTAAATTAGCACTTGAGGAATGGAGGCATCTGCTGGAGGGATCAAGATTTCCAGTTATTATTTACACCGACCACAAGAACCTCTCCTACCTCCAGTCTGCCCAACGGCTGAATCCTCGCCAGGCCCGGTGGTCTCTGTTCTTTGCCCGATTTAATTTTGAGATTCACTTTCGTCCTGCCGATAAGAACATTAGGGCCGATGCTCTCTCTCGTTCCTCGGATGCCTCAGAAGTTGAACTCTCTCCGCAACACATCATTCCACCTGACTGCCTGATCTCCACTTCTCCAGCCTCCATCAGGCAAACTCCTCCAGGAAAGACCTTTGTTTCTCCACGCCAACGCCTCGGAATCCTCAAATGGGGTCACTCCTCCCATCTCGCTGGTCATGTGGGCATCAAGAAATCTGTGCAACTCATCTCCCGCTTCTATTGGTGGCCGACTCTGGAGACGGATGTTGTGGACTTTGTGCGAGCCTGCACTATCTGTGCCCGGGATAAGACTCCTCGCCAGAAGCCCGCTGGTTTTCTTCATCCCCTGCCTGTCCCCGAACAGCCTTGGTCTCTGATTGGTATGGATTTTATTACTGATTTACCCCCTTCCCGTGGCAACACTGTTATTTGGGTGGTCGTTGATCGATTCTCCAAAATGGCACATTTCATCCCTCTTCCTGGTCTTCCTTCAGCGCCTCAGTTGGCCAAACAATTTTTTGTACACATTTTTCGTCTTCACGGATTGCCTACGCAGATCGTCTCGGATAGAGGCGTCCAATTCGTGTCTAAATTCTGGAGGGCTCTCTGTAAACAACTCAAGATTAAATTAAATTTTTCTTCTGCATATCATCCCCAGTCCAATGGACAAGTAGAAAGAATTAACCAAGTCTTGGGTGATTATTTGCGACATTTTGTTTCCTCCCGCCAGGATGACTGGGCAGATCTCCTTCCATGGGCCGAATTCTCGTATAACTTCAGAGTCTCTGAATCTTCCTCCAAATCCCCATTTTTCGTGGTGTACGGCCGTCACCCTCTTCCCCCCCTCCCTACCCCCTTGCCCTCTGGTCTGCCCGCTGTGGATGAAATTTCTCGTGACCTTTCCATTATATGGAGAGAGACCCAAAATTCTCTCCTACAGGCTTCATCACGCATGAAGAGGTTCGCGGATAAGAAAAGAAGAGCTCCTCCCGTTTTTTCCCCTGGAGACAAGGTATGGCTCTCCGCTAAATATGTCCGCTTCCGTGTCCCTAGCTACAAGTTGGGACCACGCTATCTTGGTCCTTTCAAAATTTTGTGTCAAATTAATCCTGTCTCTTACAAACTTCTTCCTCCTTCTCTTCGTATCCCTAATGCCTTTCATGTCTCTCTTCTTAAACCACTCATCCTCAACCGTTTTTCTCCCAAATCTGTTCCTCCCACTCCTGTTTCCGGCTCCTCGGACATCTTCTCTGTCAAAGAGATCTTAGCCTCTAAAAAGGTCAGAGGGAAAATTTTTTTTCTAGTGGACTGGGAGGGTTGTGGTCCTGAAGAGAGATCCTGGGAACCTGAGGACAACATCCTAGATAAAAGTCTGCTCCTCAGGTTCTCAGGCCCTAAAAAGAGGGGGAGACCCAAGTGGGGGGTACTGTTACGCCGAGCGCTCCGGGTCCCCGCTCCTCCCCGGAGCGCTCGCTACACTCTCTCCGCTGCAGCGCTCCGGTCAGATCCACTGACCCGGGGCGCTGCGATTCTGCTTCCAGCCGGGATGCGATTCGCGATGCGGGTAGCGCCCGCTCGCGATGCGCACCCCGGCTCCCGTACCTGACTCGCTCTCCCTCGGTCCTGTCCCGGCGCGCGCGGCCCCGCTCCCTAGGGCGCGCGCGCGCCGGGTCTTTGCGATTTAAAGGGCCACTGCGCCGCTGATTGGCGCAGTGATTCCAATTAGTGTCTTCACCTGTGCACTTCCCTATATCACCTCACTTCCCCTGCACTTCCCTGCCGGATCTTGTTGCCATTGTGCCAGTGAAAGCGTTCCTTGTATGTTCCTAGCCTGTGTTCCAGACCTCCTGCCGTTGCCCCTGACTACGATCCTTGCTGCCTGCCCCGACCTTCTGCTACGTCCGACCTTGCTTCTGTCTACTCCCTTGTACCGCGCCTATCTTCAGCAGCCAGAGAGGTTGAGCCGTTGCTAGTGGATACGACCTGGTCACTACCGCCGCAGCAAGACCATCCCGCTTTGCGGCGGGCTCTGGTGAAAACCAGTAGTGACTTAGAACCGATCCACTAGCACGGTCCACGCCAATCCCTCTCTGGCACAGAGGATCCACTACCCGCCAGCCGGCATCGTGACAGTGTAGTGTAGTGTTTTTAGGGTACAGTCGCACGGGCGGGGGTTCACAGTAGTTTCTCGCTGGCAGAAAATTTGCTGCAGCTCAAACTTGCAGCCAGATACTTACTGTAAACCTCCGCCCATGTGAGTGTACCCTGTACATTCACATTGGGGGGGGGGACATCTAGCTGTTGCAAAACTACAACTCCCAGCATGCGCTGACAGACTGTACATGCTGAGAGTTTTAGTTTTGCAACAGGTGTAGGCACACTGGTTATGTATCACTGAGTTTGTGACCTTACTCAGTGTTTCACAGCCAGAGTGCCTCCAGCTGTTGCAAAACTACAACTCCCAGCATGTACGGTGCATGGTGTACATTGACTGCTGAGAGTTGGAGTTTGCAACAGCTGGAGGCACACCGGTCGTGAAACACTGAGTTAGGTAAAAAAAAAAACTCTGAGTTTCACAACCAGTGTGCCTTCAGCTGTTGCAAAACTACAACTCTCAGCAGTCACTGACAGCCAACGGGCATGCTGGGAGTTTTAGTTATGCAACCAGCAGATGCACCACTACAACTCCCAGCATGCACTTCAGCTGTTTGTGCAAGCTGGGAGTTGTAGTTATACAACAGCTGTAGGTACACTTTTCCACAGAAAAAATGTGCCTCCAGCTGTTGCAAAACCATAAGTCCCAGCATGCCCATAAAGGAATGCTGGGAGTTTGGGTGGTCTGCCTCCTGCTGTTGCATAACTACAGCTCGCAGCATGCCCTTTTTTCTGCTGGGAGCTGCTGCTAAGCAACAGCAGGAGGCTGTCACTCACCTCCTGCTGCTGCCGGCACACAGGTCAGTCCCTCGTTGTCGCGGCCGCCGTCGCTCCTGGGGCCCCGATCCCAACATTGACGCCGGGGATCGGGGTCCCCAGCACCCGGGGTGCACGTCCCGCACCCGCTCACGTCCTCCGGAAGAGGGGTGGAGCGGGTTGCGGGAGTGACACCCGCAGCAGGCGCCCTGATTGGTCGTCCGGTAATCCGGCCGACGAATCAGGGCGATCGTGAGGTGGCACCAGTGCCACCTCACCCCTGCTGGCTCTGGCTGTTCGGGGCCGTCAGAGACAAAGACAGCCTGTAATTCCGGGTCACTGGAGACCCGATTGACCCGGAATCGCCGCAGATCGCTGGACTGAATTGTCCAGCGATCTGCGGCCATCGCCGACATGGGGGGGCATAATGACCCCCCCTAGGCGATATGCCGGGATGCCTGCTGAACGATTTCTGGGTGGATGTGGTTCCTGCACAGCCACAACAGCAACTTGGACAGGTCACACCGCTTCCTCCTCCACGCTCTCACGCCATTGGTGCTGTGACAATGTCCAATTATGCCTCCTCATCCTCTGCCATGTCCTCAGCCTCCACTGCACAGACAAGTCACATTGTCCCTCCAGTGTACCAAGTGTGCAGGGCACGGCGGTGTCACGCTGTTCTTCCCATGGTTTGACTTGGTGAACAGAGTCACATAGGGGAGGAACTGCTCATAGTGATTTGTCACCCTCCATATATTGGACCGACTATACGAACAGAGAAAAGCAATCAATGCTTTCTTGATGATCCAAGCGGATAGCGGGACTCCCCTGTGTAACTTCAATGTCAACCAATGGCAGCTCATACATGACATTGAGAAATAGCAGGGTTTTAAGGGGGAAATAGGGAGAAGTTCCTGTGTGGGGACGCTCTTTTTAGGGCAAGCAACACTTGCCAAAAAGGGAATTAATAGTTCGACTGTAGGGCCGTACAGGGACAGTTTTTACCCCCACCTGTTACAATGGACCATACGTTGTTCCCTTCCACCTTTTAGAGGTCTTTGCATCACATCAATACTTTGTGGTGTAGGTGGCACATGGTGTTTATTGCACCTTTCCTTTTGTTTGATTTCCAAAAAATGTTTGTGTCCATATATTTTATCCTAAGAATATTATTAAAAGTTAAGGTTTATGTAATGCATATCCTCAGTACTTACTTGTGCAAACCAACACTTAGACAAAAGAGACCGGTTTCTTCTGCCTACCTGCCTCAGCTACTATTCTGATCCTGCCACCCGCCTGATACCACACACCTGATGCCAAGTGCTCCATTTTCACCCATCTTCGTCGGCGGGTACTGACACCCACCACCCCACTCCATCACCAGGTCACTTTCAGGACTCCTGATGCTGCTGTGGCCACCTCCAGGCTGTGTCATTCTGCCACCATCTTGTCTCCTGATACTTTCGCCACTTCCAGGCTGTGTCTTTCTGCCACCATTTGGTCTCCTCATACTTCTGCCATCTCCAGGCTGTGTCATTCTGCCACCATTTGGTCTCCTCATGCTTCTACCACCTCCAGGCTGTGTCATTCTGGCACTGTTTTTTCTACTCATGCTGATGCCACCTCAAGGCTCTGTCATTGTGCTGCCCTGCAACCTACATAGGCTGCCGCCACCTCCAGGCTGTGTCATTATGTTGCCATTTTGTCTCTTCATGCTGCGGCCACCTCCAGGCTGTGTCATTCTGCCGCCATTTGGTCTTCTCATGCTGCCGCCACCTCCAGGCTGTGTCATTCTACTGCCATTTGGTCTTCTTAAGCTGCCACCACCTCCAGGCTGTGTCATTCTGCTGCCATTTGGTCTCCTCATGCTGCTGCAACCTCCAGGCTGTGTTATTCTGCCGCAATTTGTTCTCCTCATGCTGATGCTATCTCCAGGCTCTATCATTGTGCTGCTCTGCGGCATACATAGGCTACCGCCACCTCCAGGCTGTGTCATTCAGCCGCCATTTGGTCTCCTCATGCTGCCGCCACCTCCAGACTGTGTCATCTTGCCGCCATATGATCTCCTCATGCTGCTGCCACCTCCAGGCTGTTTCATTCTGCTGCCATTTGGTCTCCTCATGCTGCCGCCACCTCAAGGCTGTGTCATTGTGCCGCCATTTGGTCTACTCCATGCTCTGTTATTGTGCCACTCTGTGGCCTACATAGGCTGCCGCCAACTCCAGGCTGTGTCATTCTGCTGCCATTTGGTTTCCTCATGCTGCCGCCACCTCCAGGCTGTGTCATTCTGCTGTCATTTGGTCTCCTCATGCTTCCGCCACCTACAAGCTGTCATTCTGCCACCATTTGGTCTCTTCATGCTGCTGCCAGCTCCAGGCTGTGCCATTCTGCTGCCATTTGGTCTCCTCATGCTTCCGCCACCTTCAGGCCATGTCATTCTGCCGCCATTTGGTCTCCTCATGCTGCTGCCACCTCCAGGCTGTGTCATTCTGCCACCATTTGGTCTCCTCATACTTCTGCCACCTCCAGGCTGTGTTATTCTGCCACCATTTGGTCTCCTCATACTTCTGCCACCTCCAGGCTGTGTCATTCTGCCACCATTTGGTCTCCTCATACTTCTGCCATCTCCAGGCTGTGTCATTCTGCCACCATTTGGTCTCCTCATGCTTCCACCACCTCCAGGCTGTGTCATTCTGCCACTGTTTGTTCTACTCATGCTAATGCAACCTCAAGGCTCTGCCATTGTGCTGCTCTGCAACCTACATAGGCTGCCGCCACCTCCAGGCTGTGTCATTCTGTTGCCATTTTGTCTCTTCATGCTGCGGCCACCACCAGGCTGGGTCATTCTGCCGCCATTTGGTCTTCTCATGCTGCCGCCACCTCCAGGCTGTGTCATTCTACTGCCATTTGGTCTTCTTATGCTGCCACCACCTCCAGGCTATGTCATTCTGCTGCCATTTGGTCTCCTCATGCTGCAACCTCCAGGCTGTGTTATTCTGCCGCAATTTGTTCCCCTCATGCTGATGCTACCTCCAGGCTCTATCATTGTGCTGCTCTGTGGCATACATAGGCTACCGCCACCTCCAGGCTGTGTCATTTTGCCACCATTTGGTCTCCTCATGCTGCCGCCACCTCCAGGTTGTGTCATTCTGCCGCCATTTGTTCTCATCATGCTGCCGCCACCTCCAGGCTGTGTCATTATGCCACAATTTGGCCTCTTCATGCTGATGCCACCTCCAGGCTCTGTCATTGTGCCACCATTTGGTCTACTCATGCTGATGCCACCTCCATGCTCTGTTATTGTGCCACTCTGTGGCCTACATAGGCTGCCGCCAACTCCAGGCTGTGTCATTCTGCTGCCATTTGGTCTCCTCATGCTGCTGCCACCTCCAGGCTGTCTCATTCTGCTGTCAATCGGTCTCCTCATGCTTCCGCCACATCCATGCTGTGTCATTCTGCCACCATTTGGTATCTTCATGCTGCTGCCACCTCCAGGCTGTGTCATTCTGCTGCCATTTGGTCTCCTAATGTTTCCGCCACCTTCAGGCCATGTCATTCTGCCGCCATTTGGTCTCCTCATGCTGCCGCCACCTCTAGGCTGTGTCATTCTGCCGCCATTTGGTCTCATCATGCTGCCGCCACCTCTAGGCTGTGTCATTCTGCCACCATTTGGTCTCCTAATGCTTCCACCACCTCCAGGCTTTGTCATTCTGCTGCTCTTCGGCCTACATAGGCTGCTGCCACCACCAGGCTCTCTCATTCTGCCGCCATTTGGTCTCCTCATACTTCTGCCACCTCCAGGCTGTGTCATTCTGCCGCCATTTGGTCTCCTCATACTTCTGCCACCTCCAGGCCATGTCATTCTGCCGCCATTTGGTCTCCTCATGCTGTTGCCACCTCCAGGCTGTGTCATTCTGCCGCTATTTGGTCTCCAAATGCTGCCGCCACCTCCAGGCTGTGTCATTCTGCAACCATTTGGTCTCCTCATGCTGCCGCCACCTCCATACTGTGTCATTCTGCCGCCATTTGGTCTCCTCATGCTTCTGCCACCTCCAGGCTGTGTCATTCTGCCGCCATTTGGTCTCATCATGCTGCCGCCACTTTCAGGCTGTGTCATTCTGCCGCCATTAGGTCTCCTCATGCTGCCACCTCCAGACCGTGTCATTCTGCCACTATTTGGTCTCCAAATGCTGCCGCTACCTCCAGGCTGTGTCATTCTGCTGCCATTTGGTCTCCTCATGCTGCCGCCACCTCCATACTGTGTCATTCTGCCGTCATTTGGTCTCCTCTTGCTTCCGCCACCTCCATACTGTGTCATTCTGCCGCCATTTGGTCTCCTCATGTTGCCGCCACCTCCAGGCTGTGTCATTCTGCCGCCATTTGGTCTCCTCATGTTGCCGCCACCTCCAGGCTGTGTCATTCTGCCACCATTTGGTCTCCTCATGCTTTCGCCACCTCTAGACTGTGTCATTCTGCCGCCATTTGATCTCATGCTTCCGCCACCTCCCGGCTGTGTCATTGTACTGCTGTTTGGTCTCCTCATGCTGCCACCTCCAGGTTCTGTCATTCTGGAGGTGGCATCAGCAAGAGTAGACCAAATGGCAGCAGAATGACACAGCCTGAAGGTGTCGGCAGCATGAGGAGACCAAAGGCAGCAGAATGACACAGAATGACACATGGGCTACCACCTGTTCCAGCCCCTGCCTCTGGTGCTGAGAGGCAGGGGCTGGAACAGGTGGTAGCTCACCTCGCGGCAGACCGACAGCTTGATTTTAAGAGCTTAAGAGCTTTTCCATAGTATACACTGCAGCAATTAAACACTATTGGAGCTGGAATAACAGCGGCTGATGGCACCAGACTTGCCCTCCAATGGGTTATTTTAAAAAGGATTTAAAAATGTTTAATTAAAGCGTACATGTCAGATCACCAAAAATAAAATAAAAAATAATGTTGTATGTTGCTCAGTATCTCATCCTGATCATATACATATAATTTTTATGTGTCTACGACCTATATTTCTTTCAGAATTAGCTTTATTTCTGAATTACTTTAATTCTGTTGACCAGAATCAAGGGGGCGGGTCCCTTTCTTCTCTTCAGGTGA